>NC_081854.1:22414273-22714273 GCF_963259705.1 Myotis daubentonii | reverse complement strand
CTAGAATGTTAATTCCTATAACCCTGCCTAGGGAAGGATAAAAGCACAAATTTAATTTAATTACAGGGCTTATTTGGCACTGCTTATTGAGGCATTTGGAAAGAATCCATACCCTAATATAATACTAGTAAAGAACCTACCCTTACCACAGTTTATGAACTTCAAATACAGATAAATAGAACACACATGGCAAATTTCATTTGTTCATCACAATACTACATACAAATATTCTCATCTAGTTTTACAGTTGGGGTAATTGGGATTCAGAGGTGTGACAACTTAAGAAAATTCAGATCGCTGGTATGGGAAGCCTGTAACAGTAGAACTTGATACATCATTTACTAAGTTTCATCTTCCTTAACCAGAGCAATGGTCTTTCAAATGTTTGGTTACATTCCTCTTGAAACAATTTCAAAATATAATGTACCCCCTTTTACATTTTTAAGTTGACTTTTACAGTATTTTCTTCTTAAGCTTGTATAACAGATATTTCTAGCATGTTTTCAATACCACCATTCATTAAATGTACCTGAGCAAGCTTTCTCTTTAACATTTAGAAATTTTGTACTGTACCTTTTTTTGGACTCGTTTCTATTCCATTTTTACCACTGAATTTAATCTTACTGTAACAATTTCATATCCTTAAAATTTTTAAATTAATTATCTTGTTTTAGTTCTCTGCAACAAAAATGAAATTTAAATTATTTTCCTGTGGTCCTAACCGGTTTGGCTCAGTGGATAGAGCAGCAGACTGAAAGGTCCCAGGTTCAATTCCAGTCAAAGGCATGTACCTTGGTTGTGGGCACATCCCCAGTAGAAGGTGTGCAGGAGGCAGCTGATCAATGTTTCTAACTCTCTATCTCTCTCCCTTCTTCTCTGTAAAAAATCAATAAAATAGCCCTGACCGGTTTGGCTCAGTGGATAGAGTGTCGGCCTACGGACTGAAGGGTCCTGGGTTCAACTCCAGTCAAGGGCATGTACCTTGGTTGCGGGCACATCTCCAGTAGGAGGTGTGCAGGAGGCAGCTGATCGATGTTTTTCTCTCATCAATGTTTCTAGCTCTCTATCTCTCTCCCTTCCTCTCTGTAAAAAATCAATAATATATATATATAAAATCAATAACATATATTTAAAAAAATTTATTTTCCTGTAACCAAAAGGCTCTAAGTGTCAAAAATTTTTCTTAAAGATTCAGTTATTTCTATTAATACCCAATTGATCAAAATAAAATATATTTAATATTTTAATCATCATTGAACATTCAAAGGGCCATCATTTGGTCCTCCTTTGGCCAAGTCCTTTTTTTCCTGGTGAGAAGTCCATATGCAAAGAGACACGCCTGTCCAGAGCTCATAAACATGGTCTGGGTATTTCAGTTTCCCGAATTCCCAACTCAAATGGTTTCAAGCCTACTTCCAGAGCCTGCCTGTACCTCTTATGTGTCCAAAATTCTTTTGATCTGTCCTCTGAAAAGTGAATGCACTGCTTATGTGCTCAAAGTATACAAGCAGCAACTATTTGGCAAGACTAGACAGAGGTTAGACATGCAAACCTCATATATAAGCATGAGGCCTCTTTACAGTGTGGGAAAAGGATGAGGGTGAGAAAATAAGGGGGATGTCTGGGGACCTCCACTTGTACTGTTGACCCAGTTCTCTACATGTCAGTGGCAGATTTGCTTGTATACAATCTATTTTGGAGACTACTGATCTTGTTAAGATATGATGGTAGTTTGAATTAGGTCATACTAGTAAATAGTAGAGGCAATGATGAATGTCAAATTAGTGTAGAAATAACAGGAGTGGTTGATGCCTGGATATGAATATGAAGAAGAGATATTAAAAATAGTGCCTAATTATTGTCTTGAACATCTGGATGAATGGTAGTGTCATTTGCCAAGAGATAAAATATTGAGTATGTAGAAGGTATATTAGATGGAGGTATGAGGGTCATGTTAAGTTTGAGATGCATGCTGGATATCAAAGAGGTGATATCAAGTAGGCATTTGGCTATATACAGTACGGCCTTGACTTATGAGTGTCCCGACTAACGAGTTTTTTGAGATACCAGCTGTCTCTCAGCCGATTTTTTGCATTGAGTTGATAGAGTAATTTGAGTTAACAAGCTCCTTAACGAGCTCGGTCTCGGAACGAATTAAACTCATAAGTCAAGGCCCCACTGTATGTGTGGATCTCAGTGGAACTGTTGATACTAGAGTAAGAATTTGTGGGAATTTCAATTAAGATGCTATTAGCCGATGTTAACTGCCCAACTGGAAGGAGTTTTTTTAATAAATGTATTTATTTCTCCACTTGATAAGAAGTTTAGTTAGTTTAGCAGCTGAACCATTGTATCAAATGCATGTTATATAGGGTGCTCCAAAATTCATGCAAGATTTGAATTTTGTATGAGCATTAACAACAACAACAAAAAAATAAAAGCCTAATTTTACTTGGTTTATTGAATCAGATTCTAATATATGTTGCCCTTTGATTTCAATCCCTTCAATTTGATAAGCATTACCAAGTACCAATTATGGCCCAGGAGCAGGGACAAAGAAAACCAATGAAGACCATGGTTTTGCGTATGTGCCAGCAAAGCCGTGGAGGCCATTTACCCCTTGTGCTATTCCATACATAACCCTATACTGTATACTTTATGAATCAATAAAAAATTTACAATTTTTAATTATAAATCTGTGTTTTCTATCAACATTACTTCTTGTTGTGAATTTTGGGACATCCTATATAATTTATTTTAAAAAATAATGAACTCTAATGAATAGGTTTGCTTATCACAGTGGTATGCGTTAGCAATTCTGAAACTACTTAATATGTATTCTAAGAATGAACAAATGCTATATTATGAAAAATGGGAACCAAGTTTCTTACTGTAAGAAAGGGAGTTACAGATGTGGAAAGAAGGAAGGCTAGAATGAACCCTGTGGTGTTGGATTGGAATTAGAGGTATCCATGTGAACTGTTTTTTGTTTTTTTTCAGATAGGCAGATTGATATGTGTGTATATACACATACTTATACATGTTCTAGCTGTCAGCAGAGATAGCCTAAAAGAAATGAGTATACCTATCACCTAGGTCCGTGGTCGGTAAACCGCAGCTCACGAGCCACATGCGGCTCTTTGGCCCCTTGAGCGTGGCCACGAAGTTTCAATCGCACTGTACATGCGCGCCCGCATGTGGTACTTTGTGGAAGAGCCACACTCAAGGGGCCACAGTTTGCCGACCACTGACCTAGGTCATTGTTTCCAAATATCATTCTCCCTTAAAAGCAACCAGAGTTTCTTAGAGAAATGGCTAATTCAAAGGCTGGTGCTGGGAAAGTAGAAGTTAAGCTTTTAATATCTTCCTCTGTCAAGAAATTAAGGAGTGCTCAAATAATGTTGGAGGTATGTCAAAAAGACACAGGAACCAACTTGAAGGGGCTCGTACTGGCCAACTCTAGGAAACTTTCATTTAAAAGTTATAAAATGGATATGTAGTACTCATACCCCATAGTTACCCAATTCACCACTCAGAGGCAATGCAACAGTCAGGATTCCATCAAGATACCAGAATTCTCTTTTCTCCCTTCTCCTCCACCTTCCAAATTTTGTGCAAGTATCTTTCTGACACTTTAACCAAGAGCCATATGAAAAAGAAGATTCTAAGAAATGTAGCTCATAGCTTCTCCTATGGGGTAGCAGTGATGTCAAATTGTCAATACACAATCCAGCTCACAACGTTACCTGTTTTTGAGTTTCCTTCCAAAGGCATATATAAATACTTAAATATTCATTCAAATATATACCTCCTAGAGGCCCAGTGCATGAATTCGTGCACCTTGAAAGGAACTGTGGGCTGCGAGGCTGTGGTGGGCACACAGGCGGGTCTCAGCCCATCCTCCACTCCCCCACCTGGCCCCTCCCGCCACGGCCCCCTGTCCCCTGTCTGCCTGCTGGCAGCCCTGCTCCCGCTGCCACTGCTCCTTTGCACCCGCTGACAGCGCAGAGTGATTGGGGCTGGCGCCAACAGTGGGCATGAGCTGGACTGGTGCTGTCAGCAGATGTGAGTGGCAGCTGCTGTCCCAATCCCCTCAGGAGCAGGGGGAGGTGGAGAAGTCCTCAGGGGCGATCAGGGCCGGCATCTGCCGCTCGCACACACTGACAGCACCAAGTGATCGGGACTGGCGCCAGGCACCAGCAGTGGGTGCAAGCAGGGCCAGCACCAGCACCAGGTGTGAATGCCTGGCAGGGCTACAGCGCATGGGAGCAAAGAATTTTCAGTAACCACCAGAGTCTTGCCCCGATGACAGAGACCAGTGCCCCACCTTGGTCTGGTGCCCCCCTCACCTGCTCCACCATCCCACCATGGCCAACACCCACCATGTTCCGCACTCTGCCGCCTGCTGCCAATACCCACCATGTTCTGCGCATGCCCCTGGTGGTCAGCACACATCATATTGACCGGTTGCTCAGCTGTTCGGTCTATTTGCATATTAGGGTTTAATATAGAGAGATGTTATTTTTTTCTTAGTGGCAGCATCTGAAAACACTTTGATTTCTTCATTTACTGTTCATTAATGTTAATGCATGTTGATATTCTCTTAAATTACTGCATATTACATTATTGAATAGCTGTACCATAATTTACTTTATTTATTCCCTATTAATAGAAATTTAAGTTGTTCCCAACTTTTTAAATAATAATAAATTATATAAATAATACTGCAATGAATACCCTTATTCATACATCATTTCAATTCATGCAAATATGTCTTTAGGATTAATTTTCAAAAGAGAAATGTTTGGCTAAATATAATGTTTATATGAAATGTCTATACATATTATTTATTTCTTCAAGGTTGTAACAATATATACTCTCATTAGCAAAGTAAAAAAGTGTTTATATCCCAATACCTTGACAGAGTGTTAGTAAACTTATGAACATGATACCTTTGCATTTATTAAAGTTTTCTTTTTTGCCTCTCAGCATTTTATAAATATATTATATGAATCTTGTACAGTTTTTAAAAATATATTTTATTGATTTTTTTACAGAGAGGAAAGGAGAGGGATAGAGAGTCAGAAACATCAATGAGAGAGAAACATCAATCAGCTGCCTCCTGCACACCTCCCACCGGGTATGTGCCCGCAACCAAGGTACATGCCCTTGACTGGAATTGAACCTGGAACCCTTGAGTCCGCAGGCCAACGCTCTATCCATTGAGCCAAACCAGTTAGGGTGAATCTTGCACATTTTTAAAAGTTTATTCCTGAAGCTTGTTTTCATTTTTCTTAAAAAAATCTTTTATTATTGAAAGGATTACATATGTCCCCTTTCCCTCCCCCATTGACCTCTGCTAGCCCCCCTCCCCCTGCTCTAGGCCTTCATCCCCCTATTGTCTGTGTCCATGGGTTAGGCATATATGCATACAATTTCTTTGTTTGATCACTTCCCTCCCAGGCACCTCCTCTGTCTTCCCTCTGAGATTCTGCAGTCTGTTCCATGCTTCTATGTCCATGGATATACTTTGTTCATTACTTTATTTTGCGCATTAGATTTTACATATGAGTGAGATCATGTGATATTTGGCTTCTCTGACCAACTTATTTAACTTAGGATAATATGCTCCAGGTCCCTCCATGTTGTCTCTAAGGGTAATAGATCCTTCTTCTTTACTGCTGCATGGAATTCCATTGTGTAAATGTATCATAATTTTTAAATATAAATCTTTATTGTTCAGATTATTACAGTTGTTCCTCTTTACCCCCCCCCCCCATAGCTCCACTCCACCCAGTTCCCACCCCACCCTCACTGTCCTCATCCATAGGTGTACAATTTTTGTCCAGTCTCTTCCACACTCCCCACACCTCCTTCCCCCCGAGAATTGTCAGTCCATTCCCCATCTATGCCCCTGATTCTATTCTATTCACCAGTTTATTCTGTTCGTCAAATTGTTTATTCACTTGATTTTTAGATTCACTTGTTGATAGATATGTATTTGTTGTCACTTTGTTGTTCATAATTTGTCTATTTACCTTTTTCTTCTTCTTCCTCTTCTTAAAGAATACCCTTCAGCATTTCATATAATACTGGTTTGGCAGTGATGAACTCCTTTAGCTTTTTCTTGTCTGTGAAACTCTTTATCTGACCTTCAATTCTACATGATAGCTTTGCTGGGTAGAGTAATCTTGGTTGTAGGTTCTTGCTATTCATCACTTTCAATATTTCTTGCCACTCCCTTCTGGCCTGCATAGTTTCTGCTGAGAAATCAGCTGACAGTCATATGGGTACTCCCTTGTAGGTAACTAACTGTTTTTCTCTTGCTGCTTTTAAGATTCTCTCTTTGTCTTTTGCTGTTGGCATTTTAATTATGATGTGTCTTGGTGTGGTCCTCTTTGGATTCCTTTTGTTTGGGGTTCTCTGTGCTTCCTGGACTTGTAAGGCTATTTCTTTCACCATGTAGGGGAAGTGTTCTGTCATTACTTCTTCAAATATGTTTCCAATATCTTGCTCTCTCTCTTCTTCTGGCACTTCTATAATTCGGATGTTGGTACACTTGAAGTTGTCCCAGAGGCTCCTTGCACTATCTTCATATTTTTTTATTCTTTTTTCCTTTTGCTTTTCTGGTTGGGTGTTTTTTTTTGTTTTGTTTTTTGCTTCTTTGTATTTCAAATCTTTGACTTGATTCTTGGGATCCTCTAGTCTGCTGTTGGATCTCTATATTTATTCTTTATTTCAGTCAGTGTATGCTTAATTTCTAATTGGTCCTTTTTCATGTCCTTGAGGGTCTCACTATATTTCCCAGAGGTTTCTAGAAGATTCTTGAGTAACCTTATAACCATGTTTTTGAACTCTATATCCAGTAGTTTGCTTTCCTCCATTTCTTTCATTTGTGACCTCTTTCTTTGTCTCTGCATTTTGGCTGCTTCCCTGTGTTGATAGAGTGGCTTTGCGTGCTAGGTGTCCTATAGGACCCAGTAGCTCAGCCTCCCTAATTACCTGAGGTGGACACTCTTGGTGCACTCCTTTGTGGGCTGTGTGCACAGTCTTGTTGTAGTTAAGCCTTGATTGTTGTAGGTATCACTGGGAGGAATTGACCTCCAGGCCAATTGGCTGTGAGGACCAGTTATGTCTACAATGGAAGAACTTCTGTGCTAGAGACACCCTTATGGGGCAGGATTTGCTTCAGTGGGGCTTTGGCGCTCACTGACTCTGTCCCCTGAGTGTGTCTCTTATGTATGTGACCACTGGGTACACTGGCTCTTGGATCTCCAAGGAGGCGCAAAGTCAGCCATTGCCTGAGGCCACCCAGCAGGAGCTACAGAGAGATCTGAAGATTCCTCCTCTTTGTTTGGGGTTTGGAAGTGCCCATATGAGGCACAGCTATGAAGCAACGCAAGCTGCTGAAGAGCCTTAGGCCTTCTTTTGGAAGCTCTGGTGTTCTCTGACCCAGCTACAATTTGACAGGTTTTTAGGCGGAGAAAGGCCAGGGCATTCGTAAGCAAAAGCCTCTGCGCACAGCTTGGGTGGGGTTGTAAATTGGGTGGGGCGGGGTCTCAGGGAATCACCAGGGTGGACAAACCACAATGGCTACCAGTCTGCTCCACCTTGGAGAGGTCCCGGGGTCCGTGTCCCGTGGCCCTGTGCTGGAACAATTACCGTTGTAAGCACCTCTGGGAGAAAGCCGCCCTCATGCTCCAGCCTGATGCCAGACAGTCCAGTTTCTCTGTATGAGTCTAGGTCCCCAAATTCTCACCCACAGCTGGAGTTCAGAGCAGTGGGGAGCTTATATCTCCATCCCAATTGAAAAAGACAATAGCAAACCCAGCTGCCAACCCCTTTCACGCGCCTCCGTACCTCCATACTTCTACACCTCTTCACCTCCTACTGGACTCAATGTGCTTTTCTCTTTCCTTCTAGTTGTAGAATTTCCAATCAGCCAGCCTTCCCGTGGTTCTGGATGATATTCATTTTGTCTTTTAGTTGTAGTTTTGTTTTGTTTTTTTAAATATATTTTTTATAATTTTTTACAGAGAGGAAGGGAGAAGGATAGAGAGTTAGAAACATTGATGAGAGAAAAACATCAATCATCTGCCTCCTGCACACTCCCCACTGGGTATGTGCCCACAACCAAGGCACATGCCCTTAGCCAGAATCGAACCTGGGACCCTTGAGTTCGCAGGCCAAAGTTCCATCCACTGAGCCAAACTGGTCAGGGCTTAGTTGTAGTTTTATTTTATTTTTTTAAATTTTTTATTAGTTAAGGTATTACAAATGTGTCCTCATCCCCCCCCATTAAATCCCCATCCTCCCCCCCCCCCCACACACACATGCTCTCATCCCCCTGTTGTCCATGTCCATTGGTTTGGCTTATATGCATGCATACAATTCCTTTGGTTGATCTCTTCCCCTTGCCCCCTCCCTCCCCTACTTTCCCTCTGGGGATTAATAGTCTGATAGCTGTTTCTCTGTCTTTGGATCTGTCCCTGTTCAACAGTCTAAGTTGTTCTCTATATTCCACAAATGAGTGAAATCATGAGGTATTTATCTTTCTCTGACTGGCTTATTTCACTTAGCATAATGCTCTCCAGTTCCATCCATGCTGTTGCAAAAGGCAAGAATTCCTTCTTTTTTACTGCTGTATAGAATTCCATTGTGTAGATGTACCACAGTTTTTTAACCCACTCATCTGTTGATGGGCACTTAGGCTATTTCCAAATCTTAGCTGTGGTGAATTGTGCTGCTATGAACATAGGGGTGCATATATCCTTTCTGATTGGTGTTTCTAGCTTCTTTGGATATATTCCTAGAAGTGGGATCACTGGGTCAAATGGGAGTTCCATTTTTAGTTTTTTGAGGAAGCTCCATACTGTTCTCCACAGTGGCTGCACCAGTCTGCATTCCCACCAGCAGTGCAGAAGGGTTCCTTTTTCTCCACAGCCTCTTCAGCACTTTTTGTTTGATTTGTTGATGATAGCCATTCTGACAGGTGTGAGATGATACCGCATTGTCATTTTGATTTGCATCTCTCATATAATTAGTGACTTTGAGCATGTTTTCATATGTCTTTCGGCCTTCTGTATGTCCTCTTTCGAAAAGTGTCTATCTAGGTCTGTTGCCCATTTTTTGATTGGATTGTTTATCTTTAAATTGTTAAGTTGCATGAGTTCCCTGTAAATGTTGGAGATATCGGTGATATCATTGGCAAATATGTTCTCCCATGCAGTGGGTCTTCTTGTTGTTCTGTTGATGGTTTCCTTTACTGTGCAAAAGCTTTTTATTTTTATGTAGTCCCATTTGTTTATTTTCTCTTTAGTTTCCATTGCCCTAGGAGCAGTATCAGAGAACAAATTCCTTCGGCATGTTTGCGATTTCACTGCCTGTGGATTCCTCTAGTATTTTTATGGTTTCCCGTCTTACGTTTAAGTCTTTTATCCATTTTGAGTTTATTTTTGGGTATGGTATGAGTTGGTGGTCTAGTTTCATCCTTTTACATGTATCTGTGCAATTTTCCCAACAGCATTTATTGAAGAGACTGTCTTGACTCCATTGTATGCTCTTGCCTCTTTTGTCGAATATTAATTGGTCATAGTGGTTTGGGTCAATTTCTGGGTTCTCTATTCTATTCCATTGATCAATATGTCTGTTCTTCTGCCAGTACCAAGCTGTTTTAAGTACAGTGGCTTTGTAATACAGCTTGATATCTGGTATTGAGATCCCACCTACTTTGTTCTTCTTTCTCAGGATTGCTACAGCTATTCAAGGTCTTTTTTTATTCCAGATGAATTTTTGGAACATTCGTTCTAGGTCTCTGAAATATGCCGTTGGTAGTTTAATGGGGATTGCATTGAATCTATAGATTGCTTTGGGTAGTATTGACATTTTGATGATGTTGATTCTACCAATCCGAGAACATGGTATGTTCTTCCATCTGTTTAAGTCTTCCTCTATCACTTTTTTCAGTGTCCTATAGTTTTTCCCATATAAGTCTTTTACCTCCTCAGTTAAGTTTATTCCTAGGTATCTTAATTTTTTTGATGCGATGGTAAATGGGATTGCTTTTTTAGTCTCCGTTTCTTTAAGTTCACTATTGGTGTAAAGAAATACATAGATTTCTTAGTATTAATTTTGTATCCTGTTACATTGCCAAATTTATTAAGTCTAATAATTTTTTGATGGAGTCTTTAGGGTTCTCTATGTACAGTATCATGTCATCTGCAAATAAGGACAGTTTTACTTCTTCTTTTCCAGTTTGATTTGCAGATATTGTACCATCCTTGCATCCCTGGGATAAATCCTTCTTGGTCATGTTGTATGATCTTTCTGATGTACTGCTGGATCTGATTTGCTAGAATTTTGTTGAGGATTTTGGCATCTATGTTCATGAGGGATATTGGCCTGTAATTCTCTTTCCTTGTGTTGTCTTTACCTGGTTTTGGTATTAGGGTGATGCTGGCTTCATAGAATGAGCTTGGAAGTGTTCTTTCCTCTTGGATTTTTTGTAGTAGTCTGAGGAGGATAGGTTTTAGTTCTTCCTTGAATGTTTGGTAAAACTCCCCTGTGAAGCTGTCTGGTCCTGGGCTTTTGTTTGCTGGAAGCTTTTTGATGACTGCTTCAATTTTTTCCATAGTTATTGGGCTATTGAGATTTTTAGATTCTTCCTGATTGAGTTTTGGAACGTTGTATTTTTCTAGGAATATATCCAGTTCCTCCAGGTTTTCCAGTTTGTTGGAGTAGAGTTGTCCATGGTACTTTTTAACAATCATTTGTATTTCTGTGGGGTCTGTTGTTATTTCACCTCTATCATTTCTGATTTTGTTTATTTGGTTCCTCTCTCTTTGCTTCTTGGTTAGCCTGGCTAGAAGTTCATCAAACTTGTTTATCCTTTCAAAGAACCAGCTCTTGGTTTCATTGATTTTATGTATTTTTTTTTTTGGTCTCTATATCATTTATTTCTGCTCTAATCTTTAATTCCTTCCTTCTGCTCACTCTGGGCTTTTCTTGTTTCTCTCTTTCTAGTTCTTTGAGATGTAGAGTTAGATGATTTACTACCATTTTTTCTTGTTTTTTGAGACAGGCCTGTAGAGCTATAAACTTCCCTCTCAGGACTGCTTTCATTTTTGTGTTTTCATTGTCGTTAGTTTCCAGGATGTTTTTAATTTCTTCTTTGATCTCATTGGTAACCCAATCAATATTTAATAACATGCTATTCAGCCTCCAAGTGTTTGAGTATTTTGGGTTGTGTTTATTGTAGTTTATTTCTAATATTATGCTATTGTGGTCTGAGAAGATGCTTGGTATGATTTCAATCTTCTTGAATTCGGGGAGACTTTGTTTGTGACCCAATATGTGGTCTATTTTTGAAAATGTCCCATGAGCACTTGAGAAGGACATATATTCCGTGGCTTTGGGGTGAAATGTTCTGAAGATGTCAATTAATTCCATCTGATCTAGTGAGTCATTTAGGATTGCTGTTTCTTTGCCGATTTTTTGTCTAGCGGATTTATCCAGTGATGTCAGTGGTGTATTAAAATCCCCTACTACAATTGTACTGTTGTTGATCTCTCCTTTGATATCTTCCAGAAGTTTTTTTTTATGTATTTGGGTGCTCCTGCATTGGGTGCATATATGTTTATCAGGGTTATATCCTCTCGTTGTATCAATCCCTTTAGTATTCTGAAGTGGCCTTCCTAATCTCTTGTTATGGCCTTCACTTTGAGGTCTATTTTGTCTGATATAAGTATTGCTACTCTGGCTTTTTTTTTCATTTCCATTTGCCTGAAAGATATTTTTCCATCCCTTCACTTTCAGTCTGTGTGAGTCCCTTATTCTGAGGTGGGTCTCTTGTAGACAGCAAATATATGGGTCATGGTTTTTTATCCATTCAGCTACTCGATGTCTTTTGGTTGGAGCATTTAGTCCGTTTACGTTTAAAGTTATTATTGAAAGGTACTTGTTTGTAGCCATTTCTTTTTGTGTGTGGCTGTTTTCTTTCTGAACTTTTTTTTTAAAATATATTTTATTGATTTTTTACAGAGAGGAAGGGAGAGAGATAGAGAGTTAGAAACATCGATGGGAGAGAAACATCAATCAGCCGCCTCCTGCACATCTCCCACTGGGGATGTGCCCGCAACCTAGGTACATGCCCTTGACCGGAATCGAACCTGGGACCCCTCATTCTGCAGGCCGACGCTCTATCCACTGAGCCAAACCGGTTTCGGCTCTGAGCTTTTTATTTCTCCTTTTTACACCATTCCTTTTAGCATTTCTTGCATTGCTGGCTTGGTGGTGATAAAGTCCCTTAGCCATTTTTTGTCTGTGAAGTTTCTTATTTCCCCTTCGATTTTGAATGATAACCTTGTTGGATAGAGTATTCTTGGATTCACTCCTTTGCTTTGCATCACTTTGTAAATTTCCATCCATTCTTTTCTGACCTGATTTGTTTCTGTTGAGAAATGATTTGATAATCTAATGCAAGATCCCTTGTATGTAACTTTCTGTCTCTCTCTTGCAGCCTTTAAGATTCTCCCTTTCCTGAGCAATTTGTCACGGTAATTATGATGTGTCTTGGTGTGGGTCTTTTCGGTTCACCTTGTTTGGGACTCTCTGTGCTTGTGTAAATTTTTTCTTTCCCACCTCAGAGAAGTTTTCTGATATTATTTCTTCAAATATGTTTTCTAACCCTTGTTTCTCTTTCTGTTGTTCTGGCACCCCTATTATTCATATATTGTTTCATTTCATGTTGTACCATAGCTCCCTTAGGCTCTCCTCCTGTCTTTTAATTTTTCTCTCCAATTGCAGTTCAGTTTGGGTGTGTTTTGCTTCCCTGTCTTCTAATTCGCTAATTTGGTCCTCTGCTTCTGCTAGTCTACCATTGAAACTTTCCAGGGTGTTTTTTATTGCAGCTATATCACTCTTCATTTCTTCTTGGTTCTTACATAATTTATTATTTTTTCATCCGTTTCTTTTTGATTCTTACATAAGTTGTTCATCTTTTCATCCGTTTTTTCTTGATTCTTGCATAAGTTGTTGATTTTTTTTCTCCATCCGGTTTATGCATTCTAGGACCCTTAATCTCAATTCTTTTTCTGTCATGCTGAAGGCCTCTGTTTCACTTAGCTGCTTTTCTGGCGAGTCCTCCTTTTCTTTCCTTTGGGGGTTTCTTTTTCTACCCATGTTTGATCTCACCAGCATATCTAGATGTTGAGTTGTTCAGGGGCTGCTCCTTGGGTGGCAGTGGCTTCTTGGGCTGTGGTTGCTCCTCGGGCGGTTTTGGTAGCAGCTGCTCCTCAGTTGGCAGCAGCTCCTCTGGTGGGTGCTGTTCACAGCTGTGGTGGCTCCTCTGGCTGGTGGGGGGAGGCTTCACACACAGCTGCTGTTCCTCAGACAGAGGGTGTGCTGATCATGAGGCTGCTGTTCCTTGGAGGGGGGCGAGCTACACATGCAGCTGCTACTCCTTGAACTGGGGCATACTGCTCACATGGCTACTGATCCTTGGATGGGGGCTGGCTGCATGCTGCTGTTGTTCCTCTGATGTGGTGAGCGGCTTTTGGGGCTACTGCTTCTAGGACTTGGACAGGTTGATTGCAAGTCTGCTGCTCCTCGGACGGGGCAGGCTGCTTGCGAGGCTGCTGCTCTTTGGATGGGAGTGAGACGGGAGTGAGGCTGCTCCTCCTCGGACAAGGAAGTGCCACTCACCTGGCTGCTGCTCGTCAGACAGGTGCAGGCTGTTTTGGCTTTGCTCCTCGGACCGGTGCGTGCTGCGCAGAGCTGCCGCTCCTTGGACATGGGTGGTCTGCTTGTGTGGCTGCTCCTCCTCAGACCAGCCCTGGGTGGGCTGCTGCTGCTCCGCGAATGGGGCCAGGCCGCTCGCAGAACTGCTGCTCCTTGGATTGGGCAGGCTGCTCATGCGGCTGCTGCTGCTTGGATGAGGGCAAGATACTGGTGCAGCTGCTGCTCCTCAGACTAGTGCAGGGTGTGCGCAGCTGCTGCTCCTTGGATGGGTGCGCAGGGCTTCCGCTCCTCAGACGTAGGAAGACTGCTTGTGTGGCTGCTGCTCCTCGGACAGGTCAGACTGCTCACGTGGTTGCTCCTCCTCGGATGGGGAAGCAAGCCGCTCACACAGCTGCTGCTCCTTGGACAAGGGCAGGTCACATGAGGCTGCTGCTCTTAGGCTCGAGGCAGGCTGCTCACAGGGCTGATGCTCCCTAGACAAGAGCTCGCCACTCACGTGTCTGCTGCTCATGTGGTTGAAAAAATAATGTGAAAAGAAATAGGAAATAAAGGAACAAAAAAAAGGAGAACAAAGAAAAAGCCAAAAAAAAAAAGCAAGCTAACAAAATAAAAAAATAAATAAAAATGAAAAATTGAAATGTCATTCCTTTGGCTGGCTTAAGATCCCAGTTTTCTGGAATGTCTGTGATTTTTTGTTGTTGTCGTTGCTGGGACTGAAGGCCTTCTAGTCTATTGTTGAATCCTTCCAGGGTGTTCTTTATTTTAACTATGTCATTCTTCATTTCCAATTGACTCTTATTTATTATTTCAACCTCTCTTTTCATATTGGTGTAGCTCTCATTAAGTCCCATAATATTATCATAAATTTTTCTTATAATTCTCATTGAGTTGCTTGTAGTTGTCATTGAATTGTTTGAGCACCCTGGTTACCATTACTCTAAATTCTTTATCTGACAAATTGCTTGCTTCCATTTTATTTAGTTCCATTTCTAGCAATTCCTCCTTTTCTTTCATTTAGGGGTTGATTATTTGTCTTCCCATTTTTTCTATACCCTTGTATTTGTTTCTATGAATTAGATCAAACTGCTATGCCTCCCAGATCTTCTGAGGTGGTCTTATGTAGTAGGTGTTTTGTGGGATCCTGTGGTGCAGACTCTTAGATCTCCTGAGGTTTTTGGTCTAGGGGAGCCCCTTACTTTTGTTATTTGAGTTCTCCTGTTGTAGTTGGATCTTGAATGTTATTGTCTTGTTAGCAGATGGAATGTGCTTGCAGTCTGGCTGACTATGTGGCTCATCCTCAACCCCTTTATGCAAGCTGTTGTGGAGTTGCTGACCAAACAGAAAAAAAATACCACAAAACAAAACAAAAACATACACAATACCCCTACAGCACCAACAAAAGGAACCACTATAGAAGAGAAAATTAGGGAAGACTAAAGAGAGCAAAAATTATAGAAAAAATACAAAGAGAAAACAAAACAAAGAAGCAGACAAAAAACAAGAAAAGTGGGGCAGAATATGTAATGCAGAGCTTAAATAAAGAAAATAAGAATAAAGAATTAGAGGAATGGTGGGAGGTAAATGGTTTAAAATAAATGAGGGGGGGAAATTTAGGAGAAAAAAATGGCAGCTGAATAGGCATATGTGCCGTGCACCTCGTCCTGGGGCCAGACTGGAGATACAACTAAATCAGAGGACATCGACCCAGAATTAATGAATTAGACATGGCTGAGTAGACAGTTTACAATAAGGAAGGGAGGAGGATGCCTGCAGACTGGTAAGAATGGGAACATGGGTTTGAGAGGGGCAGCCGGCCAGTGGGCTGACAGGGTGAGGAGGAAGCTGTGATGCACCAAAGCCATGTCCGTTGGCAACAAGTATAACATACAACTGTGAAAAGAAAAAGCCACAGGTCTGCTGGCTGTTGGGGAATCTGGACCCAAGACCACAGCTGCAAAAGGCTGTGCTGCAAAAGGCAGCCCAAGCAGTGTGGTGCTGCGGGGAGAGAAACCCGCAATGTCATTGTTTTGTCTTTGTTTTTATTCTCTAAACCCAGAACACAGAACTTTTCAATTGCAAACAATCACCAGAGGTTTGGTGCAGGGAGAGAAGCACAGATTTGAGGTGCCTGAGGAGTGGCTAGGGAGGAAATCAAGGGAGGGATATGTGGCCAGGAGTCCTGCTTTGGGACATCCTTAAGCTTCCAAACCTAAGTGGCCATATAGAAGAGCTGCTAGCCCCTCCCAGTAGCCTCAAGGCAGGAAATACAGCTTGCCACACCCTGCAGTTAGAGCTTTATGGAGGAAACAAAGGCAGAGGCCAAGTTTATACTTCTGAATAGTCCCAAGATACTGGCAGTGACTGAATTGGAAGAGGGGCCAGTCCACATCATTATTCTGGGAACTATATTGATAAAAACTCCTGGTTGCCAGCCAACCCCATTGGTCTTCATACAAGGATATCTGAACAACCAAGGCCAGAGTAATATTTTGGGTCACTCGTGGAGGAGTAGCTTTGGGTCAGGAAAAAAACAACCAGCTTATTCCCCAAAAGTAAAACAGCACCAACCCCACCTAAAGCCCTGTCAGAAACAGGTGCTTGAGTGATTAAGACTAACAGGTAACAGACCTGCAAAGAGGGGAAATTGGCCCTGCCTGCTTGCAGCCAAGGCCTATGGAGACAGACACAAGCAGAGGACCTGTAGATCAATTGGAGCTTCAAGCAAGGTGCTAAAAGCCAAAAGACACTGCCTGACAGTGGCCAACCCCTAAGTAGGAAGCTCAGAATTAGCGGACAGAACAGAAGTGTGGGGTCCTAAAGCTGGTCCCATGGGGCTTTAAAACTCAGCTGAACCAAACGACACTTCACTTTTTTATTTTTTTTATTATAAAATTTTTATTATTTTTTGTTTTTATTTTCTCTTACTTTATTTTTGCACCTTTTTCTTCTTCACTTCTCTTTTTTCCATCCTATGTTCTTTTCCTTTCCCAATCTTAGTTTTTCTCATTCCATTTTTCCCCTTTTCTTTTTTCTTTTTTTAAATTTTTTTAATATGTATTTTATTGAGTTTTTACAGAGAGGAAGGGAGAGAGATAGAGAGTTAGAAACATCGATGAGAGAGAAACATCGATCAGCTGCCGCCTGCACATCTTCTACTGGGGATGTGCCTGCAACCCAGGTACATGCCTTTGACCGGAATCGAACCTGGGACCTTTCAGTCCGCAGGCCGACGCTCTATCCACTGAGCCAAACCGGTTTCGGCAATTTTTCCCCTTTTCAAAAATGGATCTTCATTATCTGCTTTATTGGTGTGTTATTATCCTAGTTTCTGTTGGTTTATTCATATATCTAATTTCTTCTTCCCTGCTCCTATTCCACTTCCCATTATCTTTTCTTTTCCTTCAATACTCAATTTTTTTTCTCTTTTCTCTATTACTCTTTTCTTCTCCTAATTTTTTAACTTGTTTCACTTTCTAAATTCAGGCCTATCTGCTCTCTCCTCTATTGTCCTTCTCAAAAAATTTTTTAATTTTTATTATTAAATTTTTATTTTTCTAGTTTTCTCATTTATTTTCTCCCTCCTCTATTCCAAACTGTGGCCCTTCTCCTATTCATCCAATTCCTTAACCTTATTTTCTCTAGTTAAACTATGCTTCTACAGATTCCCCACCAACACCACCGTGTGTGTGTGTGTGTGCGTGTGTGTGTGTGTGCGTGCGCGTGTGCAAACACACACATGCTTTTTGGTTGATTTGTTTTGTTGTTTTCTCCCCATATTATTTCTCTTTCCTCTCACTATCATTCTTGCTCTCTTTTCTCTTTTTTAATCCTCTTTTCTCTGGTGGTCACTTTTATTAGGGCTAGAGATGTCTTGTGTACATTCTTGTTCTGTGTCATGTCTTGTCATGTTATATTTTGTGCTGTTTGGTCAGCACTTCCACAATGGTTAGTACAATGTGATAGGGAGCAAGCCACATAATCAGACAGCCTAAGAGGATACTCCATCCAAGAATGGGACATTCAAGACCCAACTAATAAGGAAAACCCAAATATCTCAAGTAGGGGACCTCCCTAGAACACACAGCCCAGGAGACCTGAAAGACTGCACCACTGGGTCCCACAAAACAACTACTACATAAGATCAATACAAAAAAACTGGGTGGCATAGCAGTTCGATCTAACAAATAGAAACAATTACAAGGAAACAGCAAAAATGGGGAGACAAAGAAACAACGCCCAAATGAAGGAAAAAGAGGAATCACTAGAAAAGGAACTAAATGAAATGGAGGCAAGTAATTTGTCAGAGAAAGAATTCAGAGTAATGGCTATAAGGATGCACAAATGGCTGGAAGAGAAATTCACCAACATGTGTAAGAATCAAGAGGAAATGAACTCAACAGAAACTATGCAGGCCAGAAGGGAGTGGCAAGAAATATTCAAAGTGATGAATAGCAAGAACCTACAACCTAGATTACTTTACCCAGCAAAGCTGTCATTCAGAAATGAAGGTCAGATAAAGAGCTTCACAGATAAGAAAAAGCTCAAGGAGTTCATCACCACCAAACCAGTATTATATGAAATGCTGAAAGGTATCCTTTAAGAAGAGGAAGAAGAAGAAAAAGGTAAAGATACAAATTATGAACAACAAATACACATCTATCAACAAGTGAATCTAAAAATCAATGAATAAATAATCTGATGAACAGAATGAACTGGTGATTATAATAGAATCAGGGGCATAGAAAGGGAGTGGACTGACTATTCTCAGGGGAAAGGAGTGTGGGGGATGCCGGATAAGACTGGACAAAAATTTTACACCTATGGATGAGGACAATGGGGGGGTGGGTAAGAGGAAAAAGAAGAACTGTAATAATCTGAACAATAAAGATTTAATTTTATTATTATTTTTTTATTGCTTAAAGTATTAGAAAGAGTATTACATATGCCTCCCTTTTTTCCCCCCGCCCTTGACAGTCCCCTACCTCTCAGTGTCTTATGTCAATTGGTTATGCTTATATGCATGCATACAAGTCCTTTGGTTGATGTTTTACCCACCCCCGCTCCTGCCCGCCCACCCTCCTCGGCCTTCCGGCTGTAGTTTGACAGTCTGTTCGAGGCAGCTGTGCCTCTGTATCTATTTTTGTTCATAAGTTTATAATGGTCTTGATTATCCAGAAATGAGTGAGATCATGTGGTATTTTTCCTTCATTGACTGGCTTATTTCACTTAGCATAATGCTCTCCAGTTCCATCCATGCTGTTGCAAATGGTAAGAGTTCCTAACTTTTTACAGCAGCATAGTATTCCATCGTGTACATGTACCACAGTTCTGTAATCCATTCATCTACAGATGGGGACTTAGGCTGTTTCCAGATCTTAGCTATGGTGAATTGTGCTGCTATGAACATAGGGGTGCATATATCTTTTCTGATTGGCGTTTCTGGTTTCCTGGGATATATTCCTAGAAGTGGGATCACAGGGTCAAATGGGAGTTCCATTTGTAGTTTTTTGAGGAAACTCCATACTGTCTTCCATAGTGGCTGCACCAGTCTGCATTCCCACCAGCAGTGCACAAGTGTTCCTTTTTCTCCACATCCTCTCCAGCACTTGTCGTTTGTTGATTTGTTGATGATAGCCAGTCTGACAGGTGTGAGATGGTTCCTCATTGTTGTTTTGATTTGCATCTCTCAGATGATTAGTGACTTTGAGCATGTTTTCATATGTCTCTTGGCTTTCTGAATGTCCTCTTTTGAAAGGTGTCTATTTAGATCCTTTGCCCATTTTTTGATTGGATTGTTTATCTTCCTTTTGTTAAGTTGTATGAGTTCCCTATAAATTTTGGAGATTAGGCCCTTATCAGATATGACATTGGCAAATATGTTTTTCCATGCAGTGGGTTATCTTGTTGTTTGGTTGATGGTTTCTTTTGCTGTGCAGAAGCTTTTTATTTTGATGTAGTCCCATTTGTTTATTTTCTCTTTAGTTTCCAATGCCCTAGGAGCTGTATCGGTGAAGAAATTGCTTCGGCATATGTCTGAGATTTTGTTGCTTTGGATTCTTCTAGTATCTGTATGGTTTCCCATCGTATATTTAAGTCCTTTATCCATTTTGAGTTTATTTTTGTGTATGGTGTAAGTTGGTGGTCTAGTTTCATTTTCTTGCATGTATCTGTCCAATTTACCCAACACCATTTATTGAAGAGACTATCTTGACTCCATTGTATGTTCTTGCCTCCTTTGTCAAATATTAATTGAGCATATTGGTTCAGACCAATTTCTGGGCTCTCTATTCTATTCTATTGATCTATATGTCTGTTCTTGTGCCAGTACCAGGCAGTATTTAGAACAGTGGCTTTGTAATACAGCTTGATATCTGGTATTGAGATCCCACCTACTTTGTTCTTTCTCAGGATCGCTGCAGCTATTCGGGGTCGTTTTTTATTCCAGATGAATATTTGGAGAGTACGTTCTAGGTCTGTGAAATATGCCATTGGTATTTTAATGGGAAGTGGATTGAATTCATAGATTGCTTTGGGCAGTATGGACATTTTAATGATGTTGATTCTACCAATCCAAGAACATGGTATGTTCTTCCATCTCTTTATGTCTTCCTCTATCTCTTTTTTCAACGTCCTGCAGTTTTCTGAGAAGAGGTCTTTTACCTCTTTAGTTAAGTTTATTCCTAGGTAGCTTAATTTTTTTGGTGCGATGGTAAATGGGATTGCTTTTTTAGTCTCTCTTTCTGCACATTCACTATTGGTGTATAGAAATGCCATAGATTTCTTGGCGTTATTTTTGTATCCTGCTACATTGCCGAATTCTTTTATTAAGTCTAATAGTTTATTGATGGAGTCTTTAGGGTTTTTTAAGTATAATATCATGTCATCTGCAAATAAGGACAGTTTTACTTCTTCTTTTCCAATTTGGATGCCTTTTATTTCTTATTCTTGTCTAATTGCAATGGCTAATCCTTCCAGTACTATGTCGAACAGGAGTGGTGAGAGTGGGCATCCCTGTCTTGTTCCTGTTCTTAGGGCAAATGGTGTTAGTTTTTGTCCATTGAGTATGATGTTAGCTGTGGGTTTGTCATATATGGCTTTTATTATGCTGAGGTATGATCCTTCAATTCCCACCTTGCTGAGAGTTTTTATCAAAAATGGGTGTTGAATTTTGTCAAATGCTTTTTCTGTATCAATTGATATGACTATGTGTTTTTTTTCTTTCAATTTGTTTATGTGATGTATCACGTTTATTGATTTGCGGATATTGTACCATCCTTGCATCCCTGGGATAAATCCTACTTGGTCGTGGTGTATGATCTTTCTGATGTACTGCTGGATCCGATTTGCTAAGATTTTGTTGAGGATTTTGGACAGTCCTTGGGTTACATGGACTCAACATACGTCATTTTGTGGTTACGTTGTAATCTCCCATATATATATATTCTATCTAATAAAAGAGAAACATGGTAATTGGCATACAACTGCTACCCTTCCCATTGGCTAATCAGGGTGATATGCAAATTAACTGCCAGCCAAGATGGTGGCTGGCAGCCAGGCAGCTTAAACTGAACATGAGGCTTGCTTGCTTCAGTGACAGAGGACTCCAGCGTTCCCCGCCTGCCACTGCAGGCCTCTGAGCTTGCAGTTTAAGAAACATTGTAACATATAGAAGCTAAACAAAACCCCAGAAACCAGCTTTCAGCCGGCTGGGATCTCAGAGCTGGAGTTGATACAGAATTCCGATTATAGAACCGAAACAAACCAGATACCTGCTTTCAGGAGCGGAGGCCTAAGAGCTGGAGCCTCAGAGCTACAGGTGGCCCAGAATAAAAAAAAAAGAAAAAAAGGAGTAGTTGGGAGCTTCAGTCCCAGCCTGAAAACAGCCCTCAGCCCCTCACCCAGACTGGCCAGGCACCCCAGTGGGGACCCCCACCCTGATCCAGGACACCCTTCAGGGAAAACCAGCCAGCCCCCACCCATGCACCAGGCCTCTAGTAAAAGGGTAATATGCTGCCCAGCACCGGGATCAGCGGAGCCGCGAGGCCTCCCAGCACCGGGATCAGCATGACAGGGGGCAGCGCCCAAACCCTCTGATCGCCCTGCGGCTCTGTGTGTGACAGGAGGCGGGGCCACAACCTCCCTATTGGCCTTGCCCTGAGTGTGACAGTGGCGGCGCCCCAACCCCCTGATCGGCCCTGCTCTGTGGGTGACAGGGGGTGGTGCCCCAACTCCCCTATCGGCCCTACTCTGTGAGTGACAGAGGGAAGCTCCTCAACCCCCTGATGGGCCCTGCTCTGTGCATGACAGGGGCGAGCTCCCCAACCCCCTAATGGGCCCTGCTCTGTGCGTGACAGGGGGTAGCGCCCCAACCCCCTGATTGGCCCTGCTCTGTGCGTGACGGGGTGGCGCCGCAACCTCCCCATCGACCCTGCTTTGAGTGTGACAGGGGACGGTGCCCCAACCCCCCAATCGGCCCTACCCTGAGCGTGACTGCGGGTGGCATCGCAACCTCCCAATCCGCCCTGCTCTGTGCATGACAGGGGGTGGCGCCCTAACTCCCCAATCGGCCCTGCTCTGAGCCCGACCAGGGGCTGCACCTAGGGATTAGGTCTGCCCTCTGCCACCCGGGAGCAGGTCTAAGCCAGCAGGTCGTTATCTCCTGAGGGGTCCCAGACTGCGAGAGTGCACAGGCCGTGCTGTGGGACCCCCCTCCCCCCTGAGTGCACAAATTTTTGTGCACCGGGCCTTAGTGTATATATATATATATATTCTGTCATTTCGACGTATGTATATATGTGCTTTATGTTTTTTATTATTTACTAGTTGCCCGGTGCACAAAATTTGTGCACAGGGGGTGTCCCTCAGCCCAGCCTGCACCCTCTCCAATCTGGCACCCCTCAGACATCCCTTTCACAATCCGGGACTGCTGGCTCCTAACCGCTCACCTGTCTGCCTGCCTGATTGCCCCTAACCACTGCCTGCCGGCCTGCTCACGCCCAACTGCCTCTCCCCGCCAGCCTGATCACCCCCAACTGCTCCCCCTGCCAGCCTCCTCACCCCCAACTGCTCCCCTGCCTGCCTGCTCACCCCCATCTAACCTCCCTGCCGTCCTGATTGCCCCCAACTGCCCTCCCCTGCTGGCCTGATTGCCCCCCAACTGCCCTCCCCTGCCGGCCTGATTGCCCCCAACTGCCCCCCCCTGCCAGCCTGATTGCCCCCAACTGCCCTCCCCTGCCGGCCTGATTGCTCACAACTGTTCTCCCCTGCCGGCCTGGTTGCCCCTAACTGCACTCCCCTGCCGGCCTGGTCACACCCAACTGCCCTTCCCTGCTGGCCTGATGGCCCCCACTGCCCTCCCCTGCAGGCCTGGTCACCCACAACTGCCCTCCCCTGCTGGCCTGTTTGCCCCAACTGCCCCCCTCCCCCGCCAACATGATCACCCACAACTGCCCTCCCCTGCCAGCCATCTTGTGGTGGCCATCTTGTGATGATGTCACGTGAGGGTATGACGTCACCTAGGCTTTTATTATATAGGATAGTACTGGAGGTCCTATCCACAACAATCAGACAAGAAGAAAAAGGGTATCCAAACTGAAAGGGAAGAAGTAAAACCGTCATTATTTCCAGATGACATGATACAATTTATAGAGGACCCTAAAGATTCCATTGCAAAACTATTGAAAAGGAGAAGTAACGGAGAAGTAACTTAAGGTAGCAGGATACAAAATAAATATCCAGAAAACAGTTGCAATTTATACACCAACTAGAGGCCCAGTACACAAAATTCATGCATGGGTGGGGTCCCTAGCGGCTGCCAGCTGCCAGCCAGGGCCTTCCTTCTCCTGGCTGCCGGCCAGGGCCTCCCTTCGCATCCGCCTTGGGATGGCACCACCCGCCCCACCATCCTGCCACAGCCCTGCTCTCGTTAGGGCCCATTGGGGCCAGCAGTGCCTCCACTGCTGCCTGCTGCCAGTGCCGCATCGCCAATGCCCGCCATATTCCACACCACCCCCTGGTGGTCAGCGCACATCTAACTCCCGGTTGGTCGAACTCCCACCTGTAGGGACAATTTGCATATTAGCCTTTTATTATATAAGATAATGAACTGTCAAAAAAGGAAACTAAGAAAACAATCACATTTTAAATTGCAACAAAAAATATAAAGTATCTTGGAATAAACTTAACTAATGATTTGGGTTGTTTTATTGAGCAGGGTGATTTCTTTTCCAGGTCCTTGTCTAAATGGATTCGAAGAATGATGCCACAGACAAAAGGAGGTGGGTGAAAAGTACAGAAACTTTATTGCAAGCAAATACACCTCTAAAACCTTAATTCTACGTCTAAAACTCTGTTCCTCTTGGTGCCGAGGGGAAAAGGGGCCACCTAAGAAAGGTGTCCTTTAAGTTTCTAACCCTAAGACTCTGTCCCTCCTGAACAGACAGAGGTGCCCTCTAAGAAGTGTTACCACTGCTTTCTTTGTCTTGAGGCATTAAATAGGCTAGATACCCTCCCTTTCTACCATGGGACCTTAGCCCTGTAATCAGCTACCACAACCCCCACATCTGCACTTTTCCTCGTTTGGTCACCTTATCTGTTTAGGTTGGAGTCACTTTTGATTTATCTTATGGTTTTCTCCCAGTTGTGCTGGCATAGAAGCCTTATCTTATAGCTTTCCCAGCTGCTCAGGTCAGGGCTACTTTTGGTTTAACTTATGGTTACTTTAATTGCTCAGGCCAAAGATAACCCTGTCCTTGGTTTATGGCTGTTTTAATCGCATAGGCCAGAAATGTTTCCATATGTCTGTGGCATTTCTCTATCCTTTGTACAAATAAGATAAGAGATAAGCCCCCTAGCATCTTCAAGTCTCCATCTATGTATTCCTCTCCCATGGACCCTCCTCACTCCCCAAATCGTCCAAATTAAGTTAGCTAGCTAACCCTTTCACTAAGGGGGCAAAATACTGTTACTGGAATAATTACAAGACATCAAAGAAACTAAAGAAGATACCAATAAATGAAGGCATATGGATAGAAAAAATTAACATCCATACTACCTAAACTAATCTTTAGAGTCAATGCAAGTCCTATCAAAATAGCTATGGTGTGTTTTTTTATTTGTTTTGTTTTGTTTTCAGAATTAGAACAAATATTCAAAAAATTTACATGGAATCACAAATGACCTAAAATAGACACAGCAATCTTGAGAAAGAAGAAAAATACTATACTATAATGCTACAGTAATCAAAACAGCATAGTACTGGAATAAGAACAAACATATACATCAGTGGGAAAGAATGAACAGCCTAGAAATAAACCCACAACTATATGGTCAATTAATATTTGAAAAAGGAGTCAAGAATATATAGTGGGATAAAGAAAGTCTATTCAATAAATAGTATTTGGAAAATTGGACAGATACATGCAAAAAAAATGAAATCAGACCACCTTCTTATATAATACACAATAATAAACTTAAAATGGATTAAAGAGTTAAATGTAAGACTCAAAATCATAAAACTCTTAGTTGAAAACATAAGTAATAAAATCTTAGACATTTTTCTGATATATCTCTTTGGGTAAGAAAAATAAAAGGTAAAATAAATGGGACTACATCAAACTAAAAAGTTTTTGCACAAAAAAGGAAATTACCAGCAAAGTGAAAAGAAAACCCACTGAATGGAGAACATATTTGCCAATGATTCATCTGACAATATCCAAAATTTATAAATAAGTGATATAATTCAACACCAAATATATTCAAATAAGCCATTTAAAAAGTGGGCAAAGGGCCTGAAAAGACACTTTTCCAAAGAGGACATACAGATGGCCAATAGACATATGAAAAAATGCTCAACTCAGTAATCATCAGAGAAATGCAAATTAAAACAATGAGGTATCACCTCACACCTATCAGAATGACTATCATCAATAAATCAATAAATACTGATGAGAATGTGGAGAAACTGGAACCTCATACACTTTTGGTAGAATGCAGATTGGTGCAGACACTATGGAAAGCAGTTTGGAGGTTCCTCAAAAAAAAAAAAAATAGCACTGCCATATGACCCAGTGATTCCACTTCTGGGTATATATCAGATGAAATATAAAACATTAAAAAAAATACAGTGTGGCAAAAGTAGGTTTACAGCTGTTCATATGGAAAATAATACAATAACTAATAAACAATAATTCAAGAATAAACTCTGTTGCAAGTACTCACAACTATAAACCTACTTTTGCCTGACCCTGTGCACAATGAAATATAACCAGCCATAAAAAAGAATAAAATCTTACTTTTTGCGACAGAATGAATGGACCTAGAGACTTCTGTGCTAAGTGAAATAAGTCCATCAGAGAAAGGCAAATACCATATGATTTCACTTACATGTGGTATCTAAAGGACAACATAAGCAAAACAGAAAACGGCTCCTAGATACATTGAATGGTTGCCAGAGTGGAGGGGTGGTTGGGGACTGGGTGAAAGGGTGAAAAAGGTGAAGGGATTGTGAAGTACAGATTGGTATTTACAAAACAGTCATTGGGATGTATAGTATATCATAGGGATTATAGGCAATCTACACTAATAAAAGAGAAACATGCAAATTGGTGTCACTCTGCTATGCCTACCAGCCAATTGGATGAGTATGAAAATTAACCCAACAAAGATGGCGGTTAATTTGCATATGCAGGCTTGGAGTGAAGACTGAAGGCTCCAGTCGGACTGAAGACTGAAAACTTAAGACTGAAGACTGAAGACTGAAGACTGAAGAGGCTTGGCTTCTCCGCTGTGGCCGGACCAAAGGCCTGGGTCCCAGGTGCTGGAGGAAAACCAGTGCCAGCAGCCAGGGGAAGGAAGGCCTATTGCACGAATCTTCATGTAATGGGCTTCTAGTCCTATATAATAAAAGCCTAATATGCAAATAGACTGAACGGTGGAATGACTGGTGGAATGACCAGTCACTATGATGCACACTGACCACCAGGGGGCAGACACTCAACACAGGAGCTGCCCCCAGCCCACAGGCCCCAGACCAGCCAAGATGGGTGCTAGCGGGGGCTCCCCAATCGCCCCACCAGTTCCCCCACAGAGGGAGGCAACCAGTGAAGGCAGTGGGGGGCGTGGTCAGCAAGTGGGAAGCGCCAGGCCAGCCAAGGCAGGTCCCAGTGGGGGCAGGGGGGCGGTGATTGTGCACCAGGCCACTAGTACATAACAAAATTATAAAATTCGTGCATGGGTAGGGTCCCTAGGCCTGGCTGGCTTTCAGGGCCGATCTGTGGGGTGACCAGCAAGGCTATTGTGGGGGCACCCTGCTGGCACCTGCCTTGGCTGGCCTGGGGCGTGCAGGCTGGGGGAAGCTCCAGCATTGAGCATCTGTGTTCATCATAGCGACCAGTTGTTCCACCGGTCCTTCTGCAGTTTGGTCAATTTGCATATTAGGCTTTTATTATATCGGATGGTGCCAGATGGGTACTGAAAATATTGGGGGCAACACTTTGTAAAGTATATGACTGTCTGTATATAACTATGCTGTACACCTGAACTAATAGAATAATATTGAATGTAAATTGTAATTAAAAAAATGAATTTTAAAAAATATATAATAGGAACAGGTTGAAGGCAGGGTGCATAGACAGACTTTTCAAGGAATTTTGCTGGATAGAGACAGAAAGAAATAAGGCAGTGGCTGAAATGAGAAGGAGAGTAAAAGGAGCTTTTAAAAAATATAACAGAGCCCAGCTAGTGTGGCTTAGTGGTTGAGCATCAACACATAAACCAATAGGTCACTGGTTTGATTTTCAGTCAGGGCACATGCCCAGGTTTTGAGCTCAATCCCCAGTAGAGGGTGTGCAGGAGGCAGCCGATTGGTGATGTTTCTATCTATCCCTTTTTCTTCCTCTCTCTCTAAAAATCAATAATAATTAAAAAGCATCTGTGGGGGCCAAAACCGGTTTGGCTCGGTGGATAGAGCATCGGCCTGCGGACTGAAAGGTCCCAGGTTTGATTCCGGTCAGGGGCATATACCTTGGTTGCGGGCACATCCCCAGTAGGAGGTGTGCAGGAGGCAGCTGGTCGATGTTTCTCTCTCATCGATGTTTCTAGCTTCTCTATCCCTCTCCCTTCCTCTCTGTGAAAAATCAATAAAAAAAAAAAATATATATATATATATATATATATAAAAGCATCTGTGGGGGGAAAAAAGAAAGAAAGAAAGGCTTACCCTCAAGCATGACTAGGAGTCTTTGAAATCCAGAGGCCATTGAGGGGGCCCTCTACATCAAAAAGAAAAAAAAGATAAGAGAATTAGTATAATCCTTATATTCTAATCCAGTTGAGCAGAAATTTGGTAAGTATTACTCATTGTTTCCATTTTTCCTAGATACTGTGTGCCATTTTAATTCATATATAAGAAGTTTAGCACTAGCTGGTTTGGCTCAGCAGATAGAGCCTTGGCCTACGGACTGAGAGGTCCTGGGTTCGATTCTGGTCACAAGCACATGCCTATATTGTGAGCTCAATCCCCAGTGGGGGGCGTGCAGGAGGCAGCTGATCAATGATTCTCTCTCATCATTGATGTTTCTATCTCTCTCTCCCTCTCCCTTCCTCTCTGAAATCAATAAAAAAAATTTTTTAAAGAAGTTTATCTTATATCTAGAATGTTTCCATGGTTTGTCTCTTGAAATACTTTTTTTCATTTCCATTATTTTGGGTCTTGATTTTGGGACTTCAGTTATGCCTATATTGAACCTCCTTTTTATATTTTTCATAGCTATAATTTTCTAATTTATTTAATATATTCTCTTGCCCTAACTGGTTTGGCTTAGTGCATAGAGCGTCTGCCTGCAGACTGAGGGGTCCCAGGTTTGATTCAGGTCAAGGGCATGTACCTTGGTTGCGGGCACATCCCCAGTGGGAGGTGTGCAGGAGGCAGCTGATCGCTGTTTCTCTCTCATTGATGTTTCTAACTCTCTATCCCTCTCCCTTCCTCTCTGTAAAAAATCCATAAAATATATTTAAAAAATATATATATATTCTCATGTCCATTTTACTTTGCTTTATTTTTTAAAATATCTTTATTGTTGAATATATATTACATATGTCCCATTTCCCCCCACCCATTGACTCCTACCCCGCCCCAAGTCTTCACTATCCTATTATTTGTGTCTATGTCAGCCATGGGCAAACTACGGCCTGCGGGCCGGATCCGGCCCGTTCGGCTGTTCTATCCGGCCCATGGAGCCAAAAGAGCAGAGGGTTCTTTTGCTCTCCCCTCCGCTCCTTCACCAGCAGCAGTGTTAACATGTATTAGTCACACAAACACTCCATCCATGCTTTTGTTCCGGCCCTCCGGTCCAGTTTAAGAACCCATTGTGGCCCTCGAATCAAAAAGTTTGCCCACCCCTGGTATGTGCTATGCATATATGCATACAAGTTCTTTGGTTGATCGTTAACCCGTCCTCACTTCCCACCACCACCTCTCCCACTCTCCCCCCGGCCCATCTTCCCTCTGAGATTTGACAGTCTGCTCCATGCTACTATGTCTCTAGATGTATTTTGCTTTATTTTTGTGAACATGACCTTCATGCCCCTTACTGTTCTTCTGGTGCTATGAAGTTCCCTTTTCTGTTTCCAAATGGTCCTAATTTCTACTTTTTCCCTTCTACTTTGACCCTGTGTTTTGCCTGTTCACCTTTTATATCTTATTTCTGTCCTATCATATTACCTATGAGATCTTGTATCTATGCTTTTTAAATCTTGTAGGAAAAATAGCTTTGTTTATTTTTAAATTCACAGATATATGTTTAGTCATAATCTTCAGTGTCAAAATTGTTCTAGTATGTGTAGTTTTACTAGTCATTTGTTTTTTTCTGTTCTTTTTCCCTAATCTTTTATTATAGTGTCTTAGTATTGGTACTATGTTGTTTCCTTTTTATGATTACTATTCTTTGAATGAAGTGAGTTTTTATTGGATCAGCTCTTTGAATAAGGCCTATGTTTCAGAAGAGCAAGAAGTCTTCCAAGCATGTGTGTGTGTGAAGAGAGAGAGGAGAGAGTTATTAGGAGAAAGGGAGAACTATTTTAGCCTTTACTTCACAATTAGAGAAGCGGCTATTACAGGGCTGTTAACACTACCAGGACTTACATTTTTGAGTCTTTATTCACCCCTGCTTATTCATTTTCTTTTTAACATCAAATAGATTCACTAAAGGTCATACTACCAGTCTGTGGATTGTCCCTACTGTTTCAAAAAGGGATAGCTGACTTTTGCCTTTTAATAGATACTACTTTGAGAACTATATCTTTTTCTGGGGTCTCTGGCAATAAATATTTTTGCTCAGAATTCTTAGGTCATATTTGCCCTATACAGTATCTTGTAGTCCTCTATGTTATTCTATTTAAAGATGTGACCAAGTTTCTTTAATGAATTGAGGTTGTGATCTTGTATCTTATTCTCCTGATTGAATAATTTCTAAAAAGAATAAATATCTTTTGGGAAAATACTTTAAGGCTATGAAAATATCCTGTGTATCATCATATTTTTGCTCACTATGAAATTGATGAAATTACTTGAAACAATCAATTTTCTATAACTGCCTTCCAAATGTTTTAGTTCACATTTTTCCATTGGGAAGAGCTTTCCTGCCTGATCTATTTCTTTATACAAGTATTCATTTGTATCAGATTATTACTTTATTCAATGAGTTGTTTTTTAACCTTCATCTGAGAATATTTTTCCCATTGTTTTTTAGAGAGAATGTAATTTGGGAGAGAAAAAGAGAAACATCAGTATGAGAGGCACACATCAATTGCTTGCCTCCTGCATGAGCCCTGACTAGGCCCTGGGAGGGAACCTGCAACCCAGTTACGAGCCCTTCCCATGAGTAAAACTTGCAGCCCTTCTGTGCATGCGTTGAAGCTCTAACCACTTAGAAAAACTGGCCAGGGCTATTCAATGAGGTTTTAAAATTATAGATTCCAGCCTGCCTCCCCTATGATAGCTACCAGTCTGTTTTCTATACCTATGAATCTGTTTCTTTTTCTTGTTTAATTTATTTTGTTCATAGATTCCACACGTAAGTGAAATCATATGGTACTTGTCTTTCTTCAACTGGCTTATTTAACTTAGCACAATCCATGCAAAAAATGAGATTTCCTTCTTTTTTACAGCTGAGTAGTATTCCATTATGTAAATGTACTACAGTTTTTTAATCCATTCATCTACTGAAGGGCACTTGGGTTGTTTCCAGATCTTAGCTATTGTAAATAACGCTGCTATGAATAGGTATGCATATATTTTTTCTGATTTGTATTTCGGGATTCATAGGATATATTCTTAGAAGAGGGATCACTGGGTCAAATGGAAGTTCCATTTTTAATGTTTTGAGAAAACTCCACATTGTTTTCCATACTAGTTGTATCTGTCTGCATTCCCACCAACAGTGTACTAGGGTTCATTTTTCTCTACAACCTCGCTAACATTTGTTGTTGGTTGATTTATTGGTGTTAGACATTCTGATAGGTGTGAGGTGGTACCTGAATGTTATTTTAATTTGCATCTCTCAGATGATTAATAACATTGAGCATTTTTCATAATGTCTCTTGGTCATGTGAATGTCATCTTTGGAAAAGTTTCTATTCAGGTCTTCTGCCCATTTTTTAATCAGGTTGTATGTCTTCCTTATGAATTCTATATATATTTTGGAAATTAACCCCTTATCAGATGTATTATTGGCAAATATGTTCCCCTATACATATTGGTAACCTTTTCATTTTGATGCTGGTTTCTTTTGCTGTGCAGAAGCTTTTTATTTTGATGTAGTTTCATTTGTTTATTTTCCTTTGTTTCTCTTGCCCAGGGCAATGTATCGGTGAAAATTCTAGTACATGAGATGTCTGATATTTTGCTGGTGATCTTTTATTCTAGGATTTTTATGGTTTCACGACTTACATGTAAGTCTTTTAACCATTTTGAGTTTATTCTTGCGTATGATATAAGTTAATGGTCTAGTTCAGTGATGGCGAATCTATAACACGCGAACTCATTTTTTTGGTTGATTTTTCTTTGTTAAATGGCATTTAAATATATAAAATAAATATCAAAAATGTAAGTCTTTGTTTTACTATGGTTGCAAATATAAAAAAAATTTCTATATGTGACACGGCACCAGAGTTAAGTTAGGGTTTTTCAAAATGCTGACATGCCAAACTCAAAAGGTTCGCCATCACTGGTCTAGTTTAATTTTTCTGCATGTACCTGTTCAAATATCCCAGTACCATTTATTGAATAGACGTCTTGACTCCATTTTATGCTTTTGCTTCCTTTGTCAAATATTAATTGAGAATAATGGCTTAGGTTGATTTCTGGGTTCTCTGTTCTGTTCCATTAAGCTATATGCCTGTTCTTGTGCCAATACCAGGCTGTTTTGATGATAGCGTCTTTGTAGTATAGCTTGATATCTGGCATGGTGATCCCTCTTACTTTGCTCTTTCTCAAGATTGCTGTGGTTCTTCAGGATCTTTTTTGGTTCCACATAAATTTTTGAAGTATTTTTTCTAAATCTGTGAAATATGCCATTGGTATTTTGATAGGGTTTGCATTGAATCTATAGATTGCTTTGGTAGTATGGACATTTTTGTGATATTAATTCTACTAATCCATGAATACTGCATATTCATCCATTTGTTTATATCTTCTTCTATCTCTTTCTTCAATGTCCTGTTGTTTTCCCAGTACAGGCCTTTTACCTCCTTGGTTAAGTTTATTTCTAAATAACAATGTTTTTGTTACAACGGTAAATGGGATTGTTTTTTGGTTTCTCTTTCTGAGAGTTCATTATTGGTGTATAAAAATGCCATTGATTCTGGATGTTAATTTGTATCCTGTTACATTGCCAAATTCATTTAGTAAATCTAGTATATTTTTGTGAAGTCTTTAGGGCTTTCTATGTATAATATCATGTCATCTGTGAATAATGACAGTTTGACACCCACCTTTCCAATTTGGATGCCTTTTATTTTTTCTTCTTGTCTGATCCCTATGGCAAGGACTTCCAGTACTACGTTGAATAAAAGTGGTGAAAATGAATAACCCTGTCTTGTTGCTTTTCTTAGGGGAAATGATTTTAGTTTTTGCCCATTGAGTATGTTGTCTGTATGTTTTTCATATATGACCTTTGTTATGTTGAGGTATGACCACTCAACATAAGGTATTTCCACCTTGCTGAGAGTTTTTTTTTTTTTATCAAAACTGGGTTTTGGATATTGTTGAATGCTTTCTCAGCGTCTATTGATATGATCATGTGTTGTTTTTTTTATAAAATTTATTGTTGAAAGTATTACATAGGTCTTCCTTTTCCCCCCATTAACCTCTTTCAGCCTGCTTCTGTCCCCCACACCTGTTTCAGGCCCTCACCACCCCATTGTGTGTGTCCACAGGTTATGCATATTAGTATATGCATGCATGTTCATTGGTTTTCTCTTCCCACCCACCCTCTCCTGCTTTCCCTCAGAGGTTCAACAGTCTATGTCCCTGGGTCTTTTTTTAAAATATTTATGATGGCATTTCTGTCATCTCCTTTATTAAAACTGAGGATGGGAACTTCAGGTTTTGCTTATAGGATTTTTCCAACTTTAGCTGAAAATAACATTATTGATTATTTTTGATAAGATGTAGATGTCCAATGTACAGAAATCAAACAACTCAGGAAACACTAGAAAAGGAATATCATTTATAATCTAAACACATAAAAATTATCACTATAAACATATATATTTATGTTTGTGTGTATATATACATTATATACATGTGTGTTTATATAAATATATATACTAGTATGTAAGGCGTGGCTATAGGGTTAAGCCTCGGACTGACCTGTTGGCCCAAACAAGTCCCAGCTTAGAGGGCACAGTCCTTTTAGCATAATTAGGCTTGACCTTATGAGGCTCCCTAGATCTTATCTGGGAAGCTAATGGGCTGAGGGAGATGTAGCAAGTGCTGCCAAAACAAGCGAAACTCATAAGAACATTGTAACTATGGTGACAACTACCTTGTTTACCTCTGGTTATAAAATAAAGGCTCAGCTTGCCTCTGGATCTCTCTTTGTGGCCTCAGCCAGGCACAGGAGATCCACCTCCTAGATCCAGCTTATTCTCTTTGTCTGTCATTTCTTCATCCTTCACCACCCTCACTCAGGCTTTTGATCTCTTGGCTGAGCTGGCTCGGCACACTAGGATGTGTGTGTGTAATCATAACATTCATGTTATTTTCCAACCTGCCTTTTCAAAATTCAAAAATAAATAATGGGCATTTTTTCCCTGCCAATTAAGTTTACATATATGTTAGCACTTTTTTTAATTTTTTTAAATTTTTTTTTATTGCTTAAAGTATTACAAAGGGTATTACATATGTATCCATTTTATCCCCCCGCCCTAGACAGTCCCCTAGCCTCCCCTATCCCCCAGTGTCTTATGTCCATTGGTTATGCTTATATGCATGCATACAAGTCCTTTAGTTGATCTCTTACCCCCCTACCTCCTGCCCCCCAACCCTCCCCGGCCTTCCCGCTGCAGTTTGACAATCTGTTTGAGGCAGCTCTGCCTCTGTATCTATTATTGTTCAAAAGTTTATAATGGTCTCTATTGTCCATGAATGAGTGAGATCATGTGGTATTTTTCCTTTATTGATTGGCTTATTTCACTTAGCATAATGCTCTCCAGTTCCATCCATGACGTTGCAAATGGTAAGAGTTCCTGCCTTTTTATAGCAGCATAGTATTCCATCGTGTAGATGTACCACAGTTTTCTAATCCATTCATCTACTGATGGGCACTTAGGCTGTTTGCAGATCTTAGCTATGGTGAATTGTGTTAGCACTTTTTAAATAAATTCACAGGAATCTAATCAAAGAGTGTTTTGCTATTTATGTAATATTCTAAGCATTTCAAATCAATAACAACCTATAAGAGGAACATTTTTGAAAATAATAACAATCTTAGCTGGTCATTAGAAGAGGACAGAGCAGTCTATTTTTTTTAACAGACCTCAAGCCATATTTTAAAAGGGGGCATATATAAGTGGCCATGCTAAAATCTAAAAAATAAATCTTTAATTATTGTTATAAGTGTGTTATTTCTAATTGATCTGCTATTGAAAGATACAGATCCATTTTCCTTGATTGTTAGTCATACTTGACTTTTCACATTTTAAACTACAAAGTGAAACACTGAATTGTGGATTTTACTAAAATTCATCATATAGTTCTATTTGACTACTAGTTGTAACCTATAGCAAACTACATTGTTTAGTGAAGTACTAATTCTCACTAAATATTCTAAACAATTTCGTTGCACAATTTTTTCACCAGTCATTACAATACAAATTAAAACAACCCATTGTTACAGAAAAACCGGACAAGAACCAAACAGCGCTCTGAGAGTTTGGAGTTACACTTTATTCACCGCGGCGGGCCTAGGGAAATGAATCCAAATTCTAAGCAAAGCTACAAGCAGAACTTCCCTTTTTATGGAAGAGCCAGCCCTTTGTGCACTTGCTGGTGGCGGACTTGAAAACTACACAGTTCTATCCAATTAAAAAATGCACCTGGCATTGCATTGGGTGTATCTAGTCTCTGGCCTACAAGGTCAGACAGCTAAGTTTATCTCCCCCATTATTCAAGCAGGCTACAAAGCAAAGTTACTTTTTCAGAATAAGAGGCCATCCAAAGAATAGCAGAGAATTCCAAACAGTAGATTTACAGAATAGGGGTTTTCCTTCACACCATCAACCCATTTTCTCTAGCCTTTTCCTTAGACTTTTCCATCATTACCTGAATTGCTGGTGAACTTGAACAAACACATACATTAACATTCTCCAGACTGAAGTGATGTGAGTAGTTTTGGTTTATCCTGATTCCCTGTCCATTCCAATAAAAATTTCAAAGCACTTTAACACAATGTAAAACATTACTGGAATGAATGATATTGAACTAGAACTCATTATATAACATGGTCACATTTAGGAAAATTGAATAGGTAGGTTCCTGTGGGTCCCAGGATAATGGTGACCACCTGAATTCAAATCTCATATCCTTCCTCAAAACAATAAAATTAACAAGGACAACTCCACCCCTTTTCTCCTCCAAATAAACAAGCCATGTCTTCAGTATTACAGGAGGCAAAATAACAGCATGATTTTCAGGTCAGTTGTCAGCAGGGAACTAAATACCACATGTGAGCATATGGAAGAGGAACAAGGGCAGATCAAGAGGCTCCCCAGGAAGGGGAGAGGGAGTGTGGGAGACCAGAGGGCGGATGAGGACCAGCCTGGAGGGAAGATGCCACAAGCGCAAGGACTGGGTGGTAAAAGAGATGGGGAACAGCATGATGGAGGTCTGAAGGCCATAAGCTGGGGGAGCCAGGAGGCAGGGCCTGGGCTTGGTGAATGTTGTGACACAGTGGCCTCAATTCATGTCCCTGTGTCCCTGTAGCTCAGTTGTCCCTGGAGACCAGGAACACACGACACCTCCACCTTACTGCAGTTGGGTAAGGGTAGGTGATATTAGGGCTGAAGTGGTGGCCTTCCTCAATCAGAAGATATTCTTTAAAAGACAATGTCAAAAGATATACCTAATGGTTTTGTTAAATAAGTGCTTTAGGTCCAAGCAACTTAGTATTTTTTTCTTTTAAATCTTTATTGTTGAAACTATTCATATGTCCTCTTTTACCCCATTGTCCTCTCCCACCATCCTCCCCCCAAGGCCTTCACCACCCTATTGTCTGTGTCTATGGGTTATGCATAAAAGCATATAAGTTCATTGGTTGATCTTTCCCCTTCACCCCTCCTACCCCAAGCTCCTGCCTTCCTTCTGAAGTTTTACAGTCTTTTCAATGTTTCTATGTCTCTGGGTCTATTTTTGATCATCAGTTTATTTGGCTCATTAGATTCCACATATGCATGAGATCATGTGATAATTATCTTTCTCTGACAAAGAAAGAATCTGAAAGGCAGAAAGAGACAGAAATTTACCTACAAAGGGGTTCTGCTGGGGTTCTTGTCCCAGCATCAAGAAGGGTTCAGGAATCTGGAGAAGGCTGTGTGTAAATGTTAAATAGGAATCCAGAGACTAATAAAGAGTCCGGAGACGAGATATAATTTTGATAGGCAGTTGGGGGTCAGAGTAGCTTAGCTAAAGAAGCTAAGATCTTAAGTCTAAGGCCTTAAGGTTCTCTCCATCCCCAGGACCCCATGCTTTTTATTAACACAATTTGTCCTGAGGCAAGGCAGAGATATACACTTCAAAAGGTATACAGAAACATTGCCAGAATAGGGGAATTAGCCTATGGCTGTTCAGGTGTTTGGCCAGTAGGAGGCAATAACATGTGGATTAAGATGTCTTGTAGCTGTCTGGCAGCCAAGAAATAATCCCTTTTCAGGTTTGGGGAAATGCCTTCAGCCATTCCCAACAGGTGACTACATGTGTGACTCATCCCTGTTGAGCCCCCAAGTCTCATCAACATTTTGATGAAACTTGAAATTATGACATGCTGGAATTGGTCTCCGGCAGGGCTCCCATTAAAATGTCACCTGATTTCTCAATAGAAATACTTAAGGCCAGAAGTAGATGAATGGATAAAAAAGCTGTGGGACATTTACACTATGGAATACTATGCAACTCTAAAATAGAGGGATCTCTTATACTTTGGGACAGAATGGATGAACCTGGAAAATATGCTCAGTGAAATAAGCCAATCTGAGAGAAAGACAAATATCACATGATGTCATTTATTTATGGAATCTAATGAACAAAATGAATTGACCAACAAAATAAGACCCAAGGCATGGAGGCATGGAACAGACTGACATACCTTCATGTTAGCTTGGGGGACGAGAAGAGATAAACCAAAGAATTTATATACTTCTATGCATAGCTCATGGACACAGGCAATAGGGTAGTGAAGACCTGGGGTGGTGGGTATGTGCTGGGAAGAAGGGCTAAAGGGGGGAAATAAAAGATATCTGTAATACTATCAACAATAAAAAACATATTTAAAAGGTAAAAAAAAAAAGAAGATAATCTCAAACTGAATGGGAAAAGATAATCAAAAGATTTCAACAGCAAGAAGACTGAGATTATCTGACAAGGAATTTAAAACAATGATCATAAAAATGCTTCAATCAACAAATCTTATATATACTTGAAACAAATGAAAAATAGAAAAATTAGCAAGAAAAGGGAGAGCATAAATAACAAAATGGGATAATTTACATTGGAAAATATAGTAACCAAGTTGGAAGAACAAGGTTGATCAGACTATGATTATGGCCTGGTACATTGGGCTATTCCAGGTACTAATAAAAAATTGATAACTTATTTTATTATGCAAAAACTATGCTAATCAAAATAAAAGGCTCAGTGGATGTGCTCAAGGGCAGAATGTGATGACAAAAGAAAGTATCACTGAACTTGTATATCAAACAAGAGAAATTACCCAATATGAACAACAGAGAGGAAAAGTATGCTGAGTCCTACAAAGAAGAAGGATTTTAAGGCTTAAAAAGCATTAAAGGAATAATGGCAGAAAATTCCCCAACTTTGGCAATAAACATGAACATACGGATTCAAGAAACAAAACAAACCTCGAAAAGGATAAACCCAACAAAATTTATGCCAAGTAACATCAATAACCAAAATTCAGAAAAGTAAAGACTTTACTTTTTGGGTTGTGTGGTGTTGTTTTATGAGTTCTTTATATATTTTAGAAATTAAATCTTTGTCAGAGCTATTATTTGCAAATATCATCTCCCATCTGGTTGGCTACCTCTTTGTTTTGTTAGTTTCTTTTGCTGTGCAGATGCTTTTTATTTTTATATAGTCCCATTTGTTTATTTTTGCCTTTACTTCCCTTGCCTTTGGGGTCAAATTCATAAAATGATCTCTATGACCAAGGTCCACCAGTTTGGTACCTATATTTTCTTCTATGTAATTTATTCTTTTGGATCTTATATTTAAGACTTTGATTCATTCTGAATTAATTTTTGTACATGGGGACAAACTGTTATCCAGTTTCATTTGGTTGTATGTGGCTTTCCAGTTTTCCCAGCACCAATTATTGAAGAGACTATCTTTACTCCATTATGTTTTTCTGGCTCTTTTATCAAAAATTATCTGTTCATATACATGTGATTTTTATAGGTGGGCTCTCTATTCCAGGGATCCTCAAACTTTTTAAACAGGGGTCCAGTTCACTGTCCCTCAGACCGTTGGAGCGCCGGACTATAGTTTTAAAAAAAAAAAACTATGAACACATTCCTATGCACACTGCACATATCTTATTTTGAAGTAAAAAAACAAAACGGGAACAAATACAATATTTGTATTTGCATGTGGCCTGTGGGCCGTAGTTTGAGGACCCCTGCTCTATTCTGTTCCATTGATCTGTGTGTCTGTTTTTCTGCCAATACAATGCTGTTTCGATTATAATAACTGCAGTATAATTTGAAGTCATGTCGCATGATACCTCCAGCTTCGTTCTTTTTTCTAAGGATTGCTTTGGCTATTCAGGGATTTTTTGTGTGGTTTCAGACAAATCTGATGATTTCTCTTCTATTTCTTTAAAAATGACATTGGGATTTTGTCTAGTGTTTCATTTAAGGCCAATTTTCTTTATTGATTTTCTGTTTGGTTGATCTGTCTAGAGGTGTCAGTGGAGTATCAAGGTCCCCAACTATGATTTTTTTTAAAAAAAAATCTGTTTCTCCTTGTAGTTCTTTGAGTAGTTGTTTTATATATTTTGTTGCTCCATGGTCAGATATATATATATATATAAGTGCTGTGTTTTCTTGATGTAGTGTCCCCTTTATCATTGTAAAGTGACCAACTTCATCTCTTGAAAACAAAAACCCAACCAAAAAGTAGGCATAGGATCTGAAGATACACCTCTCCCGAGAAGACGTAGGAACAACCAATTGATATACAGTGGGGCCTTGACTTACGAGTGTCCCAACTAACGAGTTTTTTTGAGATATGAGCAGTCTCTCGGCAGATTTTTTGCTTTGAGTTGCAAGCTCAAAAAAATTTGGGTTACGAGCCAGCTTCAGATACCCCACCGCTAGTTGGCACAGTGAACGTCACAGTGATTTGACATACGAGTAATTTGAGTTATGAGCTCCGTCACGGAACGAATTAAACTTGTAAGTAAAGGCCCCACTGTATTAAAAGATGTTCAACCTCACTAGCAATTAGGAAAATGCTAGTCAAAAATATATTGAGGTACCACCTTACACCTGTTAGAATGGTCATTATCAACAAGACGGGCAATAACAAGTGTTGGAGAGGTTGTGGAGCAAAGAGAACCCTCATTCACTGCTGGTGGGAGTGTAGAATGGTACAATAACAGTGAAAAACAGTCTGATGACTCTTCAAAAAATTGAGAATAGAACTCCTATATGACCCAGCAATCTCTCTCCTTCATATATACCTGAAAAATCTCAAATTTTGCAAAATCATGTATTTGCAAAGATATATGCACCCTATGTTCATTGTAGCATTATTCATGGTAGCCAAGACATGGAAACAACCAAAGTATTCTGCGACAGAGAACTGGATAAAGAAGATGTGGTACATATACACAATGGAATACTACTCAGCCACAAGGAAGGATGAAATAGCACCATTTGCAACAACATGGATGGAACTTGAGAACATTATGCTAAGTGAAATAAGTCAGAAAAAGCTAAGAACTGGGGGGTCGATTGGGGGAAAAGGAGACATACTGTATGTAAAAGTTAAGATAATAATTTTTTTAAAAAGCTAAGAACCATATGATTTTATTCATCTTTGGGATATAAAACTTAAACTTGTGAACACAAACAGCAGTGTGGTCATTGTAGAGGGGAAGGGGATGGGGAGTGGGGGGGTCCTAATATATTGTGACAGATTTGACTTTGGGTGATGGCAACATGTTGCAATATACAGATCTTGTAACATAGAAATCCACACGTGGAACCTATGTTATCCCTATAAATTTAATTTAAATAAATGAAAACTAAAGACATTTTTTTCTTTATTAAGGTACTAGAGGCCTGGTGCACGAAATTTGTGCATCGGAGAGGGTTCCTCTGCTCAGCTTGCACCCTCTCACAATCTGGGATCCCTCAGGGATGTCCGACTGCCGATGCAAGCAGGCCTAAACCAGCAGTCGGACATCCCTCTTGCAATCTGGGATTTCTGGCTCCTAACCACTCACCTGCCTGCCGGCCTGATCACCCCTAACCACTCTGCCTGCCTGAATGCCCCTAATGGCCTCTGCCTGCCTGCCTGATCACCCCTAACCATCACTGCCCCAGCCCCCGACACCGTGGCTTTATCTGGAAGGATGTCCAGAATGATGTCCAGGTCATTTGGCTGTCCAGTCTAATTAGCATATTACGCTTTTATTATTATACTAGAGGCCCAGTGCACACCCCTCCTCCCCACTTGTGCCCTCTCACAGTCTGGAACCCCTCAGGAGATAACCACCTGCTGACTCAGGCCCGCTCCCCGGGTGGCAGATGGCAGGCCGATCTTTAGGTGCCTGCTCCGCCTCCCCGGGTCGTGCACAGGGCAGGGCAGATCTGGGGGTTGGGGCCCCACCCCAAGTCGCACACGGGACGCCTGGGTGGGCCAGCAGATCGCTGCTACCCCGCCCAGCCGCCCTGGGTCCGGTTGCACACAGGACTCCCCTCCCCCGCCCAATATTGCAAATAGTAGGCCCTGATGGCAGCAGGGCTGGCAGGATGGCACTGTCCTGACCTGCCTGCAGTATGCAAATAAGCCACCATCTTTGTTGGTGGTTAATTTGCATATCGTGCTGATTATCCAATGGGAGGCGTAGTAAAGGTACGGTCAATTACCCTGTCTGTCTATTATTATATAGGATTACATGTGTCCTTATCCCCTCATTGCCCCCCCTCACTGCCCCCTCATGCCCTCACCTCCCTGGTGTCTGTGTCCATTGGTTATGCTTATATACATGCATATAAGTCCTTTGGTTGATCTCTCTGCCTTACCCCTACCCTCTTCTACCTTTCCTCTGAGGTTTGACAGTCATGCTTCTCTGTCTCTGGAACTGTTTTTGTTTATCAGTTTATATTGTTCATTATATTCCACAATAGGAGGATGAGATCATGTGATATTTATCTTTCTCTGACTTATTTTGCTTAGCATAATGCTCTCAAGGTCCATCCATGCTATTGCAAATGGTAGTTCCTTCCTTTTTTATAGCAGCATAGTATTCCATTGTGTAGATGTACCACCGTTTATTAATCCACTCATCTTCTGATGGGCACTTATGCTGTTTCCAAATCTTAGCTATTGTAAATAAGAAAACATTTTTGAAAGAAATTATACATTACCTATAGAGGAACAGTGATACTGTACTATAGTTATACAAGACGTTACTATCAGAAAAAACTGAATGTGGGGTATACAAATTAAATAGTACTATAGAGTATTATTTTTTGTTAACCCTCACCTGAGAACATTTTTCCATTGATTTTTAGAGAGAATAAAAGGGAGACAGAGAGAGAAACTTTGATGTGAGAGAGACACATCAATTGGTTGCCTCCACCATATACCCCCAACCAGCATCAGGGATCAAGTTTGCAACCAAGCTATGTGACCTTGACCAGAATCAAACGTGAGACCCTTCAGTTTGCAGGCTAATGCTCTCTCCACTGAACCAAACTAGCTACCGCATATTTTTTTAATTTCATATAAGTCTATACTTATCTATATATATAAAAGCCTAAGCGACCGGCTGACTGGCCAGTAGCTATGACATGCACAAACTACCAGGGGACAGATGCACAATGCAGGAGCAGAAACAACAGACATGGAAACATGGAACAGACTGATGAATCTCAGAGGGGAGGGGGGAAGAAGGAGGGTGAAAAGAGATTAACCAAAGATCTTATATGCACTGGTAGGGTCCCTTGGCCTGGCCTGCGGGGATCGGGACATGCCCTGAGGGGTCCTGGATTGTGAGGGGGAGCAGGCCTTTAGTTATCTAGTTTCTAAATAAATACATTTTTGAAAGTCCCAGTAGAAAAAAAATAGGCACAATATATAAATGGGCTATTCACAGAAAATGACATTTTTGTACCAAAAACATTTTAAAGGCCTCTCTATATTTATTTTTATTTTTATTTTTAAAATATGTTTTATTGATTTTTTACAGAGAGGAAGGGAGAGGGAGAGTTAGAAACATCGATGAGAGAGAAACATCAATCAGCTGCCTCCTGCACACCCCCTATTGAGGATGTGCCCGCAACCAAGGTACATGCCCTTGACCAGAATCAAACCTGGGACCCTTCAGTCCGCAGGCCGGCACTCTATCCACTGAGCCAAACCAGTTAGGGCAGGCCTCTATATAAAACAGCTGTGATAGTGACCTTTCACATCCACTGGGCCCTTACCTGACATATATAAAATCATGAGCATCTGCATCCCCATTTAAAAATCCAGAAGCCAAAGAAACCTTGAGATACAATGAAGTTACTTCTGCTTTGATGTGAGCAACAATCCTTGGGCTTAACATGTTAGAACATTAATCACATGTTATAGTGTGCATGAATGGCCTCTTCTCCTGAAACTAGCCTAAATGCAGGCAATTTCTTTTCCTAAATGGAAAGTTATCCCAAATATTAAATAATTCTTTTGTTATTTTACTACTTTAAGTTAGGGAAAAGTGGATTTTGAAATAAAAATTAAATTTTACAAAAGCTGGCTTCAAACTAAAGCAATATACTCCTGATTTTTATTATCCTAATTAACATTATGAGAACATGTAAGCAAAGCGTTATCTTAATTCAGGTTTGGTTTTTGTATTAGGAAAGAGATTCTCTATAAATGTCAGTATTTGATAAAAAATAAGAATCCATTTAAAAAATTATACCTGTGGGTGCAGGTTTCCTGCACCAACTTGATTCATTTATAGAAAAATAGGTAATAAAGAAGGAATACAAAAAGCAACATAATTTTGACTACCAGACTTATCGTCATATTTGCTTTTATTCTTTAAGAAATATTACAGGTAAATATAAATACTCCCTCCAAGCTTTTTCCACTTCCTAAACTTGGAATCCACAGTAATATATGGATCCATGGTCAATATACAGTACTATTCTTTGCATAATTGTATTAAGTTTATACAAAAATATCATGTTTTATTGTAGTTTGCTTTTTACTCCTAATAATATATATTACTAGTAGCCCGGTGCACAAAAATTTGTGCACTCGGGGGGCGGGGGGTCCCCTGTTATTAAACATTTATCGGCACAACACTGACCACATTGGTGGTGGTGGTGGTCTTGTCAGAATGTTATATTATGCAGATGAAAATCTATTTAAACAGATCTGATGTAGATATTTTTAGAGATGGAAGAATTGTCCCAGTCAACTATTTTAGTTGATTCATATCTTCACTAATTGTCATCATTGCAAAGTTTTCAGTCCCCATATGGATTGCTGGCTATAATAGGTCATGCGCTGTCCCTGTCCTTTGTAGCCTTTGTTACCTTAAGGACTCTAGTTTTTTATTTATATATTTAAGTACCAACCTTACCGGCTTAAAAATGTAAGCTTTTAATACTGCTCTCTCTGTTCCGTATCCTTCTGATGAAAAGTGGAGTTGGGTTGCAGCACAGGAGAGAAATTCAGAAGGGGAATATTGAAGTAATGACTGCAGTAGAAGAGGGAACCTATTTCCCTGGCCACAGGCGCTGGCGCCCTGGACCACAGGGCTGGCAGCTTCTCTGGGTGGCTGCAGCCTGGGACCTTGGGCGGGTGGCTTGTCCATCTCCTGGGCTGCAGCCAGCCGCAGGCTCTGGCGCCTGGACCAAAGGTGGCGGCTTCTTCTTCTGGCGGCTTCTTCTTCTTCTGTGCTTCCAGGGAGGGCAGTCAGTTATTCGTATATGTGTGTGCATGCAAACATAGGGGTGTACATGTGTGTATGTGGAAATATGCTGGGCAAGTCAAAACCACAGTAGAGTTGCCCCCTATATCTTGAATCTTCCAGAGATAACCCCCACTTTTATTCTATCACTACTGGAGAGACAGTATTTGCAGCCAGCCAGCCAGTGACTCTCTCAGGGTCTATTTCTGACTTCTTCTTCCTATCTTCCAACCCCTACTCATATTTCCACCTGGATGCATCATTTTTACTCCCAATATGCTGTATAGAGAAGGAGTGAGGATGCTGTCTTCCCATGAATAGTACTCAGTAAAAAAACCAATTGCATTTTAGTTGGGCAATGCCCCTACCCACCCTTCAAATCCCTTCCACCATGCATTTCTGTTTCCCTTTGTTTGTTGGATTGTTCTGCTGCTCCTTCTCCTCACCCCACCACCCTTGAATCATAATGTGAAATTCTTTGACCATGTCAAGAAATTCTTAAAAATACAGGTACTTTGAAAAAAAACAAAAACAGGTACTTCTCCGAACACTGGCTCGGGGGTGGGGGGGCGGCAGGGAAGAGGCGGCTGGTGGCGGCTGCCTCTTCCCTGCCCCGCCTGGCTTCTCCAATCACAAGCTGGGGGGCAGGCAAAGGTGGCCCCAGTTCTCCAGTCACGGGCCGTGGGGGGTGTCAGGGAAGAGGGGTATACAGGGCAGGGCCAATCGGGGGGTTGGGGTGCTGCCCCAGTCGTGATTGGAGAAGAACCCAGCTCATACCTGCCACCTGGGTTTCTGATCACCATCAGCAGCAGGCGGCTTTTTCCATCCTTCCCCTATCACCTCCTGGCATTGCGTCTATGTATGCACATTAACCGCCATCTTTGTTGGCAGTTAATTTGCATACCGCCCTGATTAGCTAATGGGCAGCGTAGTGAAGGTATCGTCAATTACCATGTTTGTCTATTATTAGATAGGATGATCTATCCATGTAACTGTCAATTTTTATTCTGCAAATACTGCATTCTATCACAAGTAATCACATCATATCAATCTATCTATTAACAGAAATTTATGCTATGTCCAATTTACAGTGATACAAACCATAATACAGTGAACATATATATCTCTTTGTGTATATATCTGGGTGTTCTAAAGACAATAAACCAAAATAATATTCAGTGAGAACATATACCTCTTTGTGCACATGTGGGTGCCTCTGAAACCAATACATGAAAATAAGTTGATTGATCCACATTCATGTGTTGTTTTTTTTAAAAACCTGTATTTATTAAAGTAATAAATATATTCTATTTTCATCATAGTTTAAAAATTTTACTTTTTGTATTGTTCATTAATCTATTTGGATTTTCTTTTTATATATGGTAAAAAATAGCTAATACTTTTTATTAATATGAATCTTCCATTTATCAAATAGGCCATCCTTTCTCCAATGATTTCCATAGCAGTATCATATACAAAATCCACATCTCTCCTCCAATCTTCAATTTGTTTCCACTGATTTATTTACTCCTCAAGAACACATTGTTTAAATGACAGTTTTTTAAAAAATATGTTTTATTGACTTTTTAGAGAGAGATAGACAGAAACATTGATGAGAGTGAAACATCAACATGCCCCCTGCTGGGGATAGAGACATTATACCAGGCATGTGCGCTGACTGGGAATCAAACCTTGACCTCCTGGTGCATGGGACAAACACTGAGCCACATTAGCCAGGCTAAATGACACAGTTTTAAATAAAGTAAAAAGTTTTTTTAAATATATTTTATTGATTTTTTTTAGCCAAAATGTTTTATAATTTTACACATATAGTAATTTATTGTATCTATTCTTAGATATTTATATCAACACGTTTTCTAATTATCTCATATAATATCTCATATGTAGAGTTTCTCTCCCCCCCAATCTTTTTCTTTTTTTAAAAAATATATTTTCTTGATTTTTTTACAGAGAGGAAGGGAGATAGAGAGTTAGAAACATTGATGAGAGAGAAATATCGATAAGCTGCCTCCTGCACACCCCTTACTGGGGATGTGCCTACAACCAAGGTACATGTCCATGACTGGAATCGAACCTGGGACCCTACAGTCCGCAGGCTGATGCTCTATCCACTGAGCCAAACCGGTTAGGGCCCCAATCTTTTTCTTGATAATACATTGGCTAGGAACCCAAGTATCATGTTGATAAGCTAACAGAAGACATCTTGTTTCAGGTTTTAATGAGAATGATAAATATTAGTAGATAAGATATCTGCTAAAGGTTTTTGATGATCAGCTTTTTCATTATGAAATTCTTAATCTTGGTAAGAATTCTCATGTTTCACGAATGTGTGACTTCTTCAAAAGGTTTCCCATATTCACAGTTTTCTACTCTGTAATCGGTTACATAATATGAAAGGAGGTGCTAATTACTTCTGAAGGTTTTTCCATATTCACTATATTCATAGGGTTTCTATTTCTAAGGAGTATGAATTTTTTGGTGTCTAACAAGATGTGACTTTTGGCTGAAAGCTTTACCACACTCATTACAATGATAAGGCTTCTCACCTGTATGTTTTCTCATATGAAGTGTAAGAGATGAGATTTGAGAGAAGGCTTTTCCACATTTACTACAGTCAAAGGGTTTCTCACCTGTATGACCTCGTACATGTATTGTAAGGGATGAGCTTTGGGAGAAGGCTTTTCCACATTTATTACATTCATAGGGTTTTTCACCGGTATGACCTCTCATGTGCACAATAAGGGAAGTTCTTTGAGAGAAAACTTTTCCACACTCATGACATGCATAGGGCTTCTCACCTGTATGACTTCTCATATGCAAATTAAGCAATGAGCACTGAGAGAAGGATTTCCCACATTTATCACACTCATAAGGCTTTTCCCCTGTGTGACTTCTCAGATGAAGAGTAAGGGATGCAATTTGAGAGAAGGCTTTACCACATTTATTACAGTTATAAGGTTTCTCTCCAGTGTGGACTTTCTGATGTGTAATAAAGTTTTGCTTTTGGCTGAAGGCTTTACCACATTCATTACATTCATAAGGTTTCTCTCCAGAATGAATTTTTTCATGAGCAATAAGATTTGATTTCTGGCTAAAGGCTTTGCCACATTCTTTACATGTATAGGGTTTTTCTCCAGTGTGAATCCTCTGGTGTCTAACAAGATTTGACATTTGAATAAATGCTTTCCCACATTCATTACATTCATAAGGTTTCTCTCTAGTATGAATCTTCTGGTGTGTAATGAAGCTTTTCTTGTGGCTGAAGGCTTTTCTACATTCCTTGCATTCATAAGGTTTCTCGCCAGTATGACTTCTCATATGTACAGTAAGGGCTGAACTTTGAGAGAAGGATTTTCCACATTCATTACATTCATATGGTTTCTCACCTGTATGAATTCTCACATGTATAATAAGCATGGAAAACTGAGAGAAGGCTTTTCCACATTGATCACATTTATAAGGTTTTTCACCTGTATGACTTCTCATATGAAGAGCAAGGGATGCAATTCGAGGGAAAGCTTTACCACATTCATTACATACGTAAGGTTTCTCCCCAGTATGAAGTTTATGATGTGCAATGAGGCTTTGCTTCTGGCTGAATGCTTTTCCACACTTATCACATTCATAAGGTTTCTCTCCAGAATGAATTTTTTCATGATCAATAAGATTTGATTTTTGGCTGAAGAATTTCCCACATTCCTTACATGCATAGGGTTTCTCTCCAGTATGAATTCTTTGATGTCTATTGAGATTTGACACTTTAATGAACGCTTTCCCACATTCATTACATTTATAAGAATGTTCCCTACTGTGAATTATCTGATGTTTTAAGAGGTTTTTATTATGGTTAAAGGCTTTTCTACAGTTTTTACATTCATAGGGTTTCTCTCCAGCATGAATTCTCAGGTGTCTGATGAGATCCAAGGTTTGACTAAATCCTTTTCCACAATGACTACACTTAAAGGGGGTTACTACAAAATGAGATGATCTACTGCCAGATGACTTTATAGGTTCATTATATTCACAGTATTCCTTTTCTATAAGGATTTTCTCATTATTTTGACAGTCAAAATTATGTTCTAAATACTTTCCAAATAAGTTATAGTCACAGAGGTTGTGAACAGAGGGGTAAAACTCCGAGTTTGGAGAAAATGCATAAGAAATTTTCTTATGACATTCACTGACTTTTTCTTCAGTCAGTATTTTTATGAACTTATCTCTGAGTTTTGTCAAAAGTCTGTCCTGTATATTCTGATGGTCATCAAGTCCAGATATTTCTCCTAAAACAGATTAAAAGTAAATATTGTAAATTTTTCCAATATTATATCAATGAAATTTCAAAAATATGCTATTATAGGATTGATTATTGGCTTAAGACCTACTTTTCCACTATTAAGTAAGTTCCAGGAACATACATCTTCTATTTCCTAAGCTTTAGAAAATTTTAGGAAGGTAAATATGAATACAGGCAGACATCTATGAACACAAATAGCCTTGCTTTTAAATGGGATATGAAAGAAAAAAGATAAAGTATTCAGTAAATAAAAGAGAATACAGAATTTCAAATAATGTAAGAAGAAATAATGATAGAGAAAAACACAAAGACAGGAAGTTAAAAATCATAAAACTATTTTGCAGGACTTTATTGAAATACATTCTTACAAACTGTTTGACATGAATAATTTTCTGAAAAATGTAAATGACCAAAATGGTTATAAGGTATAGAAAACCTATCAAACCAATTTCCATGAAATAAACAGAAAAACTTGAAAAGAAATGCCTTAAAAACAAAACAAATACACAAGACGCAGAGAAATTCACATGAGATTTTAATAAACATTTAAGGGCCAACTCTCATGTGCAAAATGTTACAAAAGAAAAAACGAAGAGATTCCAATTTTTTTGCGTGTGAAACAAACAATATTAATACCAAAATCTGAGAAAGATGTCAACCAAAAAACAAATTACACACCAATTTCATTTATGAATATCAATGTAAAAATTCTAAATAAATTATCAAGATGACCCAGAAAAAAATAAAGTGACCCAGAAGATCTGGAAACAGCCCAAGTGCCCATCAGTGGATAAGTGGATAATCTATGGTACATTTACATAATGAAATACTGCTTAGCCATTAAAAAAAAAAGAAACCTTATTTTTTGCAACAGTATAGATGGATGGAGATTATTATGCTAAGCAAAATAAGCTGGTCAGAGAAAGACAAATACCATATGATCTTCCTTATATGTGGAATCTAATGAACAAAATAATTTAACAAACAAAATAGAAACAGAAGTACAGATATATAGATCACACTGCCAGCTGTCAGAGGGAAGGGGGAACTGGAGGACTGAGTGAAATAAAGATGAAGAGATTAAGCAAATATGTATATATATATAACAAAGACACATACACACAGACAACAATATGGTGATAGCCAGAGGGAAAGGGGTTGGGGTGAGGTAGAAGAGGGCAAAGGGAGGATAAATCAAATGGAAAGAGACTTTACTCTGGGCAATTGTTGCATGATACAGTAGGCAGATGATGTTTTGTTGAGATGTACCCTTGAAACCTTTATATAGTTTTGTTAACTAATGTCACCCCAATAAACTCACTGGCATGGCTCAGTGATTGAGCATCAACCTATGAACCAGGAGGTCATGGTTCAATTTCCAATCAGGGCACATGCCCAGTGGGGGGTGTGCAGGAGGCAGCCAGTCAATGCTTCTCTCTCATCAATGTTTCCATCTTTCTCTCCCTTTCTCTCTGAAATCAATAAAGATATGTTTTTAAGAATTCTTAATGATTAAATAATTCCTATTAAAATGAAAAGAAAAATAAAATTTTCAAAATTATTTTAACTCTAAAAAAGAGTCCATTAAAATTATTATAAAGAAACTCATTAAACTCACTATATTAGTAAATATTAAGTTTCAATAACCTTCATATATACAAATAGTTACAAAAATATAATAGAAGACTACACTTAAAAAATATAATAACATATGAAAATATGGGAATAAATTTAATAGAAATCTCAAAATTATAAGAAAACTTTAAAAGGCATATACCGATGTGAACAAATAAAATGGTGTAATGGGTTAACTTGTGTACTTACCACCAAAAAATGTGTTGAAGTCCTAACTCCCCAGTCCCTTAAAATGTGAAGTTATTTATAAATAGGGTCATTGCAGATGTAATTAGTTAAGAAGAGGTCATGGTGGTTTGGTAATCCCTAATCTAATATGACTGGTGTTTTTATAAAAAGAATGCCACACAAAGAGAAAAACACAGGGAAAATGCCATGTAGAGGTGGATACAGACTGAAGCTATGCTGCCACAAGCAAATGAATGTCTGGCACTACCAGAAGCTGAAAGAGGCAAGGAGGGTCCTTTTAAGATTTCAGAGGGAGCATGGCCCTGCTGACACCCTGATTTAGTATTTCTAGTCTCCAGAACTGTGAGAATAAATTTCTGTTATTCTAAGCCACCCAGTTTGTATTAGTACTTTGTTATGACAGCCCTATAAAACTAAGGCAAGAGACACATCACATTCTTGGAAAGAAACATTCAACAGCAAAGATGACTATTATCACAGGATAACCTAATAAAGTGGTTTCAATAAGAATGTTTAAAAATACAAGTAATAGCTTCAAGGAGAATGATGCTACGGTTTGCCACCATAGAGAAGAAATGGTTAAGAAAAGAGTAATTACTTTTAAATATACATACTCTTGCGCCTGCTAGCTCAGTCGGTAGAGCATGAGACTCTTAAATATACATACTCTATTAGTTTTAAAAATGGTACTATAAGCATGTATTTTATATTTTAAAAAGTAAATAAATAAAATTGAATAATGAAATAATTAATAAAATGAAAACAAACAATGGGAAGGTAAAAGTAGATGAGAGAACATAAAAGTGAGTCTTTCTAGCATGATTGGATGGGGAGTAAGTACAGTGGAACCTAATAAACAAAATGAACTAACAAGCAAAATAGAGACAAACTCTCAGCTAAAGAGCAAGCTGGCAGCCATTGGAGGGGGGGACAATGGGGTGGAGGGATTGAGCAGTGCGGGAAGCCACCACTTGCCAATACTATCATGAGAGTGCACCAAGGAACACGGAGGGCCAATGGACCTTAAGCATTAGCAGGGCTGACGCTAAGGAATGATTGTTCGTGTTGAGATAGTAGTGGCTTGAAGTAATTTCCTAACCGGATAGTCTCCAAGTAAATGTTTACTGGACCTTACTGATCTTTACTGACCTTAGAGACGGTATGTTTGCTACCTGTTTGTTGTGCTTTACTGAGGGCAAGATGTGTATCTAAAACTGAATAAAAGCAGACAGGACCCAGTTTCGGTGTGTCTCTTCAAGAAAGAGGCTCCACCTGGCCCCCAATGCCTTCTAAACTCATATTTCTTGTATAGTATTTTCATTTGTGCGTTGGCCCCTCCTACAGATCCTGAACCCCACCATGAAGACTGCGGCAGAGGAGAAAAGAAAAACAAGAAAAACTCATGGACACAAACAATAGTGTGGTAATTTCCAGGGGAAGGAGGGGGGAAGAGGCAGAGAAGAGTATAAGGGGGAATAAATGGTGATGGACAGAGACTTGATTTGGGGATAAATACATAATATACCATACAGATGATGTGTTGTAGAAATGTGTACCTTAAATCTGTATAATTTTGTTAACCAGTGTCAACCCAATAAATTCAATAAATGTGGCAGAAAATGGGAGCTAACAGAAAAGTAGCACTGTCTTTAAAACTTTCCTTGAAGTAAAATGTAGCCATTACTATTGTATGAGAGGAAAAGCTAACAATACAGTTGGAAGTACTAGTATAATTATGTGTACAAAATATAATGCTAAGGCATTTACAATGGAAGGAACAAAAGAAATTGGAAAGTACAGGACTATAACTGTGAACAGGTTTATTTGTACTATAATTCCATGAATATCTGAAAGCAAAAAGAAAGGATCCTATGTAAAAAGTTGGGCAAAGACACTGAAGATGTCAAAAACAGAATGATTATCAAAGTAAAGCTAGAAATGAGTTAAAAAATATTGATATCTAACTCACAGGTAAAAAGGCCAACTGGTCCTTTAAGTTTATTGGAAATAAATTAATAATCTTATCTAGAAATGACCTCTTAGGTTTCTAAAAAATTCACACCAGTTGTCATGATAAAAGTCTAGTCTTTAGGAAAATATCTTTGAGGAACATTTCAGAGGAATCACCTATTCACATATTAACCATTAAAGATCCTTGCCCCTCCTTCACCTGTCCCTCCCACTAACCTGGACAATGTCTCTTTAACACTTCTTCCTCCACCACCCATGGTTCTTCTTCTTGCTCCAACTTGAAAATCACATCGGGTTTGGTAAATGGACAGCCTATCAAAGGAAAATGACATAAATACTAGAACAAAGAATAATTTAAGAATTGAGGCCGGCACAGAGAAATCATAATTTCTGAAGCACAAGAAATTATGGTTTCTGGGAATGCTGTCCTCTGAATCAAACAAAAAAGGACCTTTTGTTTTGAAAGCTGCAGCATGCACATTCACATGAGTAAAGGCATCTAAAGGCCAAATTCGTTCTAACACTGAAAGATACCACACACTTCAGAAAATTGGGGGTTGGGGAACAACTTTAACTCCTAGAATTTGAGTTATAGAAGAAACTACCCTTACCCACTGTGATTAAGTTGTTATAGTTTTCTAGCATCACATGCCGGTACAGGTTCCTTTGAGCAGGTTCCAATTGCTGCCACTCTTCCTGGGTGAAGTCAATAGCCACATCTTTGAATGTCACTGTTCCCTGTAACAACACATTCCAACTCAATCTGAAGTCATCCATCTTAGATGATGTAGACAAAACATACTGAACTGTTTTCTCATGGTATGCACAGGTTAGAGGTTCTAAAAAATGTACCTAGTTTTTTAATTTCTAAAAGAAAAAACATCACATTAGCAGCATCTATCAGTTTATGTTCATTCACTGAATTTGCAAGCATCTTTAATAACTACCATGGTTTAAAGAGATCTTGGGCACCAATTTATATTGAGTGTGGAAGCTGGGTGAATATAAAACTTTATTCAACTTAATTGGTTTGGGAACTCACTAAATGCCTGTGATTCAATGAGGCAGGGAAAAACAATGAAAACAGGATTTGGATGCAAACAAAAGTAAGAAAAGGATATGAAAATGTGTGGTATGGAAGAACATCCAACTAGAGATATACATTGACATATTATTGGACATAATGTTTATTAAATCAGGAGAAATCGACAATGAAATGAGGATTGCTCATTAGCTTATACTAGTTGCCTGGAGCCATGAAAAGGGGCTATGATTGCTCAGAGTTTACATACATTGAAAAAAGAGGGCTACAGACAGGATCATACAAATACCACCAAAGAAAAGATGCATTAATAAAGTTTTTCTAATGTTTTGAACTAGAATTACGAGCAGAATTAAGAGAAAAAAAACATTATCAGGAAAGCTTTAGAATAAGTTTCAGAAATGAGATGCTGGTTGACAAACTTCTTAAAAGCAAAGTGATTTAAATATTAGAAATATAATGTATTTTTCCTAGTTAAAACTGAAGTGCCCAAAGGATTATAAACAAATAAAAAACTCAACAGCACTAAAACAAATATATTTGCCCATATTTACTGCCCCTTCAGGAATTTCTATGAGAGATGGGTGAAATAAAAAGAAATCACCAGGAGCTAACTCATAATCACTGTTCCTAAGAATTTATTTCTAGGTCCTAAAAGTATCTTATGAACATAAACATTCACTAACACTAAGGGTTCAGAGTAGGCTATGGGACTAAAGATATAATTTTTTGGCACCCTTTTCTGTTAAAGAACAAGGCCTTTGAAATAAACAGGTTTAAGAAACCAAAGGCAATTGTGGCTGAAAAAGACATCCCTCATTTACTTCCCCCTCTCTCACAATTACAATTTGCCACCCAGCCATGTACAAAAGTGCCTTTGTGGGAGCTTTGGGATCCAGCACCATATACCAAAGGGGTCTGGAAGAGTTTCATGCACCCATGTATTGGATAGTAGATATATAGACTTTAGTCCCAGCTGTAGACCCTGAAGTAGCTAATGAACCAACTCTAGTCCCTTTTGGCCATGGTTCAGGAGCCCCTGGAAAAAACACCCATGGACTCCAGCAGAAAAGTTCCAGCCCACCACTGGAACAAAAGAGTTTTGACTCATCAGAAATAATAAGAGAAACAGGTTAACTTTACTCACATCACCTCTCCCTCAAGATGGTACAGATTAGGGTCATGAGAGATCCTGTTGACCTGTGATCTCATCCATAGAGGAGAGTGAAAGTGTGTGAGTACCTCACTTCCTAGCTGTACAGGATACTGTCAAAGAAGCTCATTTCTCTCTTGCCTCATCCAGAATACTGGATTCTGAGCTACATGATGGGGGAAGGAAGAGTCTGAGATAGTGGAATATAAGTCTCCTGTAGAGCATTAATGGGACACCGATCCTACTAACTGCATTGCAGACTCCATCAAGAAGCCTGTCCATTTGGTTTATTTTTGCCTTTAGATTCCCCCAAATGCTCCATGGGCATCCTAGAGCTCTGAATTCCTTACCCACACACACTCCCACCTTGCAACTGGCTCCTGGTGCATACTCCCAAAGGTGGTAGTGAGAGCAAGCTTTGACAGAAAGCTTGAATCTGCAGGCCAGGGAGAGACCATGAATGTGAGCTTTAGCACTGCCTTTGGGAAAACAAAAGAGAAGCTCCTAGCAAGTACCCATCCTGGTGTGTTGTAGAAACAAGAAAAGGCATACAAGCGTAAGAATTCTGCCACAAGAGGGAGAAGATTGGAGTCAATATACCATACATTAAAAGGTCTGAGAAAGCCTCAGAATCCCTAGCAGAGATGATGAAAGTTATTTCGCTCCTGAAAGTAGTCAGTAAAGACTGGAGGACTTTTACTTTAATGAAAAATATCAAATAACATGAGCCCTGGATGCTCTATCCATGGATAGAGCATCGGTCCACCCACCAAAGGGTGGTTTGATTCCCGGTCAAGAGTACATACTTAGAAGAACAAAGTAGGTGGGATCTCAATACCAGATATCAAGCTGTATTACAAAGCCACGGTTCTCAAAACTGCCTGGTACTGGCACAAAAACAGACATATAGATCAATGGAAAAAATAGAGAGCCCAGAAATCAACCCGAACCAATATGCTCAATATTTGACAAAGGAGGCAAGAACATACATTGGAGTCAAGACAGTCTCTTCAATAAATGGTGTTGGGAAAATTGGACAGATACATGCAAAAAAAAATGAAACCAGACCACCAACTTACACCAAACACAAAAATAAATTAAAAATGGATAAAGGATTTAAATGTAAGACAGGAAACCATAAAAATACTAGAGGAATCCAAAGGCAACAAAATCGCAGACAGATGCCGAAGCAGTTTCTTCACCGATACAGCTCCTAGGACTGGAAACTAAAGAGAAAATAAACAAATGGGACTACATCAAAATAAAAAGCTTCTGCACAGCAAAAGAAACCATCAACAAAACAACAAGAAAGCCCACTGCATGGGAGAACATATTAGCCAATGTTATCACCGATAAGGGATTAATCTCCAACATTTATAGGGAATTCATACAACTTAACAAAAGGAAGATAATCCAATCAAAAAATGGGCAAAGGACCTAAATAGACACTTTTCAAAAGAGGACATTCAGAAAGCCAAGAGACATATGAAAACATGCTCAAAGTAGCTAATCATCCAAGAGATGCAAATCAAAACAACAATGAGGTATCATCTCACACCAGTCAGAATGGCTATCATAAACAATTCAACAAATGACAAGTGCTGGAGAGGATATGGAGAAAAGGGAACACTTGTGCACTGCTGGTGGGAATGCAGACTGGTGCAGCCACTATGGAAGACAGTATGGAGTTTCCTCAAAAAACTAAAAATGGAACTCCCATTTGACCCAGTGATCCCACTTCTAGGAATATATCCCAAGAAAACAGAAACACCAATCAGAAAGGATATATGCATCCCTATGTTCATAGCAGCACAATTTACCATAGGTAAGATTTGCAAACAGCCTAAGTGCCCATCAGCAGATGAATGGATTAGAAAACTGTGGTACATCTACACCAGGGGTCCTCAAACTATGGTCTGCAGGCCACATGTGGCCTGCCGAATACATTTATTCAGGCCGCCGGGTGTTTTTGCCGCCGCTGCCTGTTGCTTAGCAGCCGACTCGTCCCGGGCCCACAGTGCGCATGTGTGGAATGTGTGCCGCACTCTCCGACTCCCATCCTTCTCTCTGTCTCTCGACTCCTCCTCTCAGTCTCAGGTGTGATCAGACGAGTCAAGAGCTTGCCTGTGCAGAGCCTGCTGCTTGCTGCCTGAGGACCAATGTAAGAAGTTAGGCTTTTTTTTTTGAAGTTAGGAGGTCTATTTTTTTTTTTTTTGCAGTTAGTAGGGCCTTTTCTTTTGAAGTTAGGAGAGCCTCTCTTTTTTTGTTGTTGAAGTTTTGTTTCTTTACTTCAAAATAAGATATGTGCAGTGTGCATAGAAATTTGTTCATAGTTTTTTTTTTTTTAAACTATAGTCCGGCCCTCCAATGGTCTGAGGGACAGTGAACTGGCCCCCTGTTTAAAAAGTTTTGAGGACCCCTGATCTACACGATGGAATACTGTGCTGCTGTAGAAAATAAGGAATTCTTACCATTTGCAACAGCATGGATGGAACTGGAGAGCATTATGCTAAGTGAAATAAGCCAGTCGATGAAAGAAAAATACCACATGATCTCACTCATTCATGGATAATAAAGACCATTATAAACTGATGAACAAAAATAGATACAGAGGCAGAGCAGCCTCGAACAGACTGTCAAACTACAGCGGGAAAGCTGGGGAGGGTTGGGGGATGGGAGGGGTGGTGGTAAGAGATCAACCGAAGGACTTGAATGCATGCATATAAGCATAACCAATGGACATAAGACACTGGGGGGTAGGGGAGGCCGGGGGAATGTCAAGGGGGCGGGGGAAAGGAGACATATTATAATACTTTAAGAAATAAAACAAAATTAAAAAAAAAAGAGTACATACTTGGGTTGTAGATTCGATTCCTGGCCCAGTCAGGGTGCATATGAGAGTCAACCAATCAATGTGTCTTTCTCACATCAATGTTTCTCTCTGTCTCCCCATCTCTCTCCCTTCCTGCCTCCCTTCCACTCTTTCTAAAAATCAATGGAAAAAAAAATTCCTCAAGTGAAGATTAACACCAAAAAAAAATTGAGAACATGAAAAATCAAGGGAACATAATAGCACAAAAAGATCACTAATCTTTGAGTTACTGATCCCTAAGAGCATATTCATGATTTTCCCCCTTTGCCCACAACAAATTCAAAATAGGTGTTTTAAAGAAATTCAAAGAGCTATAAGAAAATACAGAAACAATTCAACAATATCAGGAAAATAATACATGAATAAAGTAAGAAGTTTAATAAAGATATAAAAAAAGAACCAAACAAAGTCTGGAGCTGAACAATACAATGAATGAAATGAAAAATTTCAATGGTAAAATGCAACAGGAAAATGGATGAAGCAGAAGAAAGAACCTGTAAGTTAGAAGACAGGAAGTGTAAATTATTGATTCAGAGGAGAAAAAGAATGAAGAAAACCTCTGAATTACAGGACATCGCCAAACAAAACTATATTAATATTATGGGAATCTCACAATAAGAAGAGAGGGAAGTGGTAGAAAGATTATTTAAAGAAATAATGCCTGATAACTTCCCAAATACAGGGAGAGATTTTGATATACAAATTTTCATGAAGCTCATAGGTAACCAAACAAACTCAATATAAAGAAATCCTCTCTAAGACACAAAAAATAAAACTGGTCAAAAATCAAAGACAAAGAAAGGAGTTGGGGGGGGGGTGGAGAGGGGAAGAAGCTTGTAACTCACAGAGAACCCCCCACTAGGATAACAGATTTTTTTTAGCAGAAACCTTATAGGCCAGGAGAGAGTAGGATGATATATTCAAAGTACTGAAAGAAAAAAACAATCTGCAAACCAATAATATACTATCCACCAAAGTTGTTCTTCAGAAATAGAGAGAAACTTTTCCAATAAAGGATGAAAGAGTTCATCACCTCTAGACCCACCTTAGAAGAAATACTGAAAGAAGTTCTTCAAGCTGAAATGAAAGGATGCTAATTAGTAACATGAAAACATAAAACTATATACACACTGGTAAAGGTAAGTATATATAGTCAAGTTCAGAACTCTAATATTGTACTATGGTGGTATGTTAAGCACTTAACTCTGACCTAAAAGTTTAATAATAAGTATAAAAAATAACTATACATATAATAAATTGTTAATGAATCATATTACAAAAAGAGGAAAATGTGGCACGAAACACAAGAGGGATGAGAACAGAGTTTTTGTATCTCATCAAAGTTAAGTTGCTATCAATGTAAAAAAGAATGTTTTTTTCTTAAATTAAATCTTTATTGTTCAGATTATTACAGATGTTCCTCTTTCCCCCCACCCATAGCTCCCCTCCATCCAGTTCCCACCCCCCCTTCATCCTCACCCCCCCCCGCACTGTCCTCATCCATAGGTGCACGATTTTTGTCCAGTCTCTTCCCGCATCCCCCACACCCCTTACCCTCCCCCAAGAATAGTCAGCCCACTCCCTTTCTATGTCCCTGATTCTATTATAATCACCAGTTTATTCTGTTCATCAGATTATTTATTCACTTGATTTTTAGATTCACTTGTTGATAGATGTGTATTTGTTGTTCATAATTTGTATATTTACCCTTTTTTTCTTCTTCTTCCTCTTCTTAAAGGATACCTTTCAGCATTTCATATAATACTAATTTGGTGTTGATGTACTCCTTTAGCTTTTCCTTATCTGTGAAGCTCTTTATCTGACCTTCAATTCTGAATGATAGCTTTGCTGGATAAAGTAGTCTTGATTGTAGGTTCTTGGCATTCATCACTTTGAATATTTCTTGCCACTCCCTTCTGGCCTGCAAAGTTTCTGTTGATAAATCAGCTGACAGTCATATGGGTACTCCCTTGTAGGTAACTGACTTTCTTTCTCTTGCTGATTTTAAGATTATCTCTTTGTCTTTTGCTCTTGGCATTTTAATTATGATGTGTCTTGGTGTGGTCCTCTTTGGATTCCTTTTGTTTGGGGTTCTCTGTGCTTCCTGGACTTGTAAGTCTATTTCTTTCACCAGGGAGGGGAAGTGTTCTGTCATTATTTCTTCAAATAGGTTTTCAATATCTTGCTCTCTCTCTTCTTCTGGCACCCCTATAATTAGGATGTTGGTATGCTTGAAGCTGTCCCAGAGGATCCTTACACTATCATCGTATTTTTGGATTCTTTTTTCATTTTGCTTTTCCGGTGGGGTGTTTATTGCTTCTTCGTATTTCAAATCTTTGACTTGATTCTTTCGTTGTTTAGTCTGCTGTTGGAACTCTGCATAATATCCTTTATTTTAGTCAGTGTATGCTTAATTTCTAGTTGGTCCTTTTTCATAACCTTGAGGGTCTCACTAGATTTCTTGAGGGTCTCACTACATTTATCGGCAGTCTCACCAGACTTTTTGAGGGTCTTACTAAATTTATCGGAGGTTTCTAGAAAGTTCTTGAAAAACCTTAAAAGTGTGGTTTTGAACTCTATCCAGTCGTTTGCTTTCCTTCATTTCTGTCATTTGTGACCTGTTTCTTTGTCTCCACATTTTTTATGCTTCCCTGTGTTGATAGAGTGGCTTTCTGTGCTAGGTGTCCTATAGGGCCCAGTGGCTCAGCCTCCCCAATTACCTGAGGTGGACACTCTTGGTGCACCCCCTTGTGGGCTTTGTGCATAGTCTTGTTGTAGTTAAGCCTTGATTGTTGTAGGTATCACTGGGAGGAATTGACCTCCAGGCCAATTGGCTGTGAGAATCAGCTGTGTCTGCAGTGGGAGAACTTCTGTGCTGGAAACATCCCTCCGGGGCAAGACTTGCTTCCATGGGGCTTTGGTGCTCACTCAGTCTGCCCCCTGAGTGTGTCCTTTATGGATCGGAGGAGCTGCAATCTGGATGGTCCCACTCTGACCACCGGGCACACTGGCTCCTGGATCTCTAAGGAGGTGCTAATCTAGCTTCTTCCTGAGGCTACCCAACAGGAGCTCAGCTGTGAAGCAATGCAAGTTGCCATGGGGCCTTGGGCCAGCTGCAAGTTTGTTAGGTAATTTTCAGATTGCAAAGGGCGAGGCCTTTCATATGCAAAAGCCGGCGCACAGCTTGGGCGGGGCGGAGGTCCCAGGGGATCAACAGGGCAGAGCAAGCATCTATCGCTGCTGTCAGAGGCCCCACTTCTCAGTGTCCCAGCAATCGCTGCAAGCACCTCCGAGAGAAAGCTGCCCTCGAGTTCTGACTGATGCCAGACTGTCCAGTTTCTCCCGTATGAGTCTGGGTCCCCAGAGACTCATCCGGAACTGGAGCTCAGAGCTTGAGACTCCCTACTTACTGAAAAAGGCAACTGTGTCCTCAGCTGCCAGCCCTCTCCATGTGCACCTCAGTACCTCTGTACTTTACTTCCGCACTGCAGCTCCTCTGAGTCTTGGTATGCTTTTCTCTTTCCTTCTAGTTGTAGAATTTCCACTCAGCCAGCCTTCCTGTGGTTCTGGATGATGTCCGTTCCATCTTTTAGTTGTATTCTTGAAGTGGTTGTGCTAAGCAGCAATCTCCAGTGTTTACCTATGCCGCCATCTTGGTTTTTCCAATAAAATAGAATGTTATAGCTATAAAATGTTTTATGTAAGTCTCATGGTAACCACAAAGCAAAACTAAAGTAGAAACACGAAAGAGGGAATGGAATCATAAAATTATCCATTCACAAAAGAAGGCAACGAGAGAAAGAAATAAACAAGGGAATTATAAAACAGCCAGAAAACAATGAATATGATGGAATGACTAAGACCTTATCCATCAATAACTACTCTAAATGTAAATGGATTGACGTCTCCGGTCAAAAGACATAAAGTGGCTCAATGGATATAAAGAAAACAAGATCCAACTATATGCTCTCTACAAGAGACTCACTTTAGCTTAAAGGACACACATAGACTCAATGTTGATGGTAAAAGGTATTCCATGCAAGTGGAAAATAAATAGCAGTGGTAGCTACATTTATATCAGACAACATAGACTTTAAGATAGAAACTGTAACATGACAAAGGAGGATATTATAAAATGATAAAGTGGTCAATTCATTAAGAAGATATAAGAATCATAGATATATATGCACCCAACATTGGAGCACCTAAATAAAAAGCAAATACTAATAGATATGAAGAGAGAGCTAGACAATAATACAATCATAGGAGACTTCAATTATACTTTTGACCATGAATAGATCATAAGACAGAAAATCAAATAAGGAAACATTGGATTTGAACTATACTTTAGACCACATGGACCTTATAAATATATAAAGAATATTCTACCCAAAAGCACCAGAATACATATTCTTCCAAGTACACACAGAGCATTCTCCAGGATGGAACACTTGCTGTGTCATAAAACAAGTCTTAGCAAATTGAAGAAGACTAAAATTATACCAAGTATCTTTTCTGACCACAGTAGAATGAAACTAAAAGCTAATACAGGAAGACAGATAGAAAATTCACAAATATGTGGAAATTAAATAATACACTCCAACAGCTAATGGGTCAAAGAACACATAAGATAAAATATATCTTGAAACAAATTAAAATGGAAAAACAATGTACTAGAACTTAAAAGATGCAGCAAAAGCAGTACTAAGAGGGAAATTTATAGCGATAAATGCCTACATGAAGAAAAAATAAAGATCTCAAATAAACAACATTTTATACATCAAGGAACCAGAAAAAAAAGAACTAAGTTTAAATTAGATTCTAGAAGAAGGAAGGAAATAACTAAGATCAGAACAGAAATAAATAAATAAAACACAGATCAGGGAAAAAATTAGATAAGATAAACATAATTAAGGACTTTAAAAAAAAGATAAACAATATTGACAAACTTTTAGCTAGGTTAAGAATAGAAGAGTCAAATGAATGAAAACAGAAATTAAAGGAGACATTATAATTGATACCAGAGAAATAAAAAGGCTCATAAGAAACTACTATAAGCATTTATATGCCAAAAATTGGATAATTTAGAGAAAATGAATAAATTCCTATAAACATTCAACCTATCAAGACTGAATCATAGGGAAAAAGAAAATTTGAACACACTAATAACAAGAAGATTGAACCACTAATCAAAAATCTCTCAAAAGAGAAAAACTCAGGACCAGATGTTTCCCTGCTGAATTCCACTAAATACCAAAAGAATGGATGCCAATCTTTTCCAAACCCTTCAAAAATGAAGTAAAAGGAACACTCCCAGGCTCGTTTTGAATCTAGCTATACCCTTACACAAGAAAAAAAGAAACAAATAAGAACACCACAAGAAGAGAAAACTACAGACCAATATCCATAAAAAATTTAGATGCAAATTTTTAACAAAAGATTAGTAGACCAAATCAACAGCACATTAAAAGAATCATAAACCATGATCATTTGGATTTATTCCTGGGATGCAAGGATGGTTCAACATATGCAAATAAATAAATGTGAAACACATATTATGAGAATAAAGGCTAAAATCATATGGTCATCTCAATAGATGGAGCAAAAGCATGTGAAAAAAAAACATTATTTCATAATAAAAACTCTCAACAAATTAAGGGCAGAACTGACATAACTTTACATAATAATTGAAATATATCACAAGCCCACAACTAAAATTATATTTAATGTTGAAAGACTGAAAGCTTTTACTCTAAGATCAAGAACAAGACAACATAGTCCTGGAAGTCTTAAACAGAACAATCAGGCAAAAAGAAATAAAAGGCATCCAAATAAAAAAGGAAGAAGGAATTAGCTACTAAAGAAAGTATATGTGTACCATGAATATGGACAATAGTTTTGTGAAGGCCAAGGGAGAGTAGCAGTGGGGAAATACCGGGGGAAAGCAGGACACCTGCAATTATGTCAACATTAAAAATTTATTTTCCGTGTTAAACTTTTTTTTCTTTATTGATTAAGGTATTACATATGTGTCCTTATCCCCCCATTATCCCCTACCCCGACTCATGCCCTCATCCCGCTGGTGTCTGTGTCCATTGGTTAGGCTTATATGCATGCATACAAGTCTTTGATTGATCTCTCCCCCTTATACCCATCCTCTCTTACCTTCCCTCTGAGGTTTGATGGTCTGATTGATGCTTCTCTGTTTCTGGGTCTGTTTTTGTTCATCAGTTTATGTTGTTCATTATATTCAACAAATGAGTGAGATCATGTGATATTATCTTTCTCTGACTGACTTATTTCACTTAGCACAATGCTCTCCAGTTCCATCCACGCTGTTGCAAATGGTAGGAGTTCCTTCCTTTTTACAGCAGCATAGAATTCCATTGTGTAGATCTACCACAGTTTTGTTTTTAAATATATTTTATTGATTTTTTACTGATAGGAAGGGAGAGGGATAGTTAGAAACATCAATGGCAGAGAAACATCGATTAGCTGCTTCCTGCACACCTCCTACTGGGATGTGCTCACAACCAAGGTACATGCCCTTGACCAGAATAAAACCTGGTACCTTTCAGTCCACAGGCCAATGCTCTATCCACTGAACCAAACTGGTTAGGGCTATACCACAGTTTTTTAATCCACTCATCTGCTGATGGGCACTTAGGCTGTTTGCAAATCTTACCTATGGTAAATTGTGCTGCTATGAACATAGGGGTGCATATATCCTTTCTGATTGGTGTTTCTGTTTTCTTGGGATATATTCCTAGAAGTGGGATCACTGTGTTAAATGGGAGTTCCATTTTTAGTTTTTTGAGGAAACTCCATACTGTTCTCCACAGTGGCTGCACCAGTCTGCATTCCCAACAGCAGTGCACGAGTGTTCCTTTTTCTCCGCATCCTCTCCAGCACTTGTCATTTGTTGATTTCTTTATGATAGCCATTCTGACAGGTGTGAGATGGTACCGCACTGTCGTTCTGATTTGCATCTCTCGGATGATTAGTGACTTTGAGCATGTTTTCATATCTCTTGGCCTTTCTTCTGTCCTCTTTCGAAAAGTGTCTATTTAGGTCCTTTGCCCATTTTTTGATTGGATTATTTATCTTCCTTTTGTTAAGTTGTATGAGTTCCCTATAAATGTTGGAGATTAAACCCTTATTGGTGATAACATTGGCAGATATGTTCTCCCATGCAGTGGGCTTTCTTGTTGTTTTGTTGATGGTTTCTTTTGCTGTGTAGAAGCTTTTAATTTGGTGTAGTCCCATTTATTTTCTTCGTAGTTTCCATGCCCCTAGTACAGTGGTTCTCAACCTGTGGGTCGCGACCCCTTGGGGGGTCGAACGACCCTTTCACAGCTGTCGCCTAAGACCATCAGAAAACACATATATAATTACATATTGTTTTTGTGATTAATCACTATGCTTTAATTATGTTCAATTTATAACAATGAAATTGGGGGTCACCACTACATGAGGAAGTGTATTAAAGAGTTGGGGCATTAGGAAGGTTGAGAACCACTGCTCTAAGAGCTGTATTGGTGAAGATATTGCTTTGGCATATGTCTGAGATTTTGCTGCCTGTGGATTCCTCTATATTTTTATTGTTTCTCGACATTAACAATTTTTAATAAGAAAAATAAAAAAGGACGAAGTAAAATGGTCTGTTTGCAGATGGTATGATACTCTAGAGCAGCCGTGGACAAACTACGGCCCGTGGGCCGGATCCGGCCCGTTTGAAATGAATAAAACTAAAAAAAAAAAAAGACTGTGCCCTTTTATGTAATGATGTTTACTTTGAATTTATATTAGTTCACACAAACACTCCATCCATGCTTTTGTTCCGGCCCTCCGGTCCAGTTTAAGAACCCATTGTGGCCCTCGAATCAAAGTTTGCCCACCCTTGCTCTAGAGACAATCCTAAAGAATCCATCAAACTGTGAGAACTAATTAACGAATGCAGCAGAGTTACATGATATAAGTCAACATATAGCAATTAACTGAATATATAAACTAACAATGAAATATCTATAAAAGAAATAAAGAAAACAATCCCATTTTCAAAGCATCAAAACAATAAAATACTTAGAAATAAATGTAACCAAGAAAGATCTGTACAACAAAAACTACAAGAGTTTGATAAAAGAAATGAAAGACACAAACAAATGTGAAGATATCCCATGGACATAGATTACAAGAATTAATATTGTTAAAATGTCCATACTTCCCAAAGCCATCTAAATATTTAATGCAATTTTTATCAAAAGTACAATGGATTTTTTTCACAGAAATTAGAAAACCAAAAACAATTCTAAAATTTGTATGGAATCACAAAGACCCTGAATACTCAAAGCAATACTGAAAAAGAAGAACAAAGCTAGAAATATCACCATTCCTCATTTCAAACTTTAGTACAAAGCTATAGTAGTCAAAACAATATGGCATAAAAATAGACACACAGGCCAATTAAACAGAATCGAGAGCCCAGAAACAAACCGATGTCTTTATGGTCAACTAATATTTGACAAGGGAGTAAAGAATACTCAATAGGAAAAGGATAGTCTATTCAATAAATAGTGCTGGAGAAACTGGACAATCCTGGGCAGAAGAATAAAATCAGAACCCTGGCATACACCACTCATTAAAATTAACTCAAAACGAGTTAAAGATTTGAATGTAAGAGCTGAAATCATAAAACTACTAGAAAAGCTCCTTGACATTGGTCTTGGCAATGATTTTTGGATATGATACCAAAAAGCAAAGGCATTGGTGGTATAGTGGTGAGCATAGCTGCCTTCCAAAAAGCACAAGAAAAGCAAAAATAAATAAGTGGCACCACAGCACACTGAAAAGCTTATGCACAGCAAAAGAAACAATCAACTAAATGAAAAGGCAATTAATATAATGAAAGAAATTATTTGTAGGTTTTGTATCTGATAAGGGTCAATATTCAAAGTATAAAAAGAACTCATACAACTCAATAGCAAATCCTATCTAATAAAAGAGAAACATGGTAATTAGTGTACGACCGCTGCCCTTCCCATTGGCTAATCAGGGCAATATGCAAATTAACTGCCAGCCAAGATGGCGGCCGGAAGCCAGGCAGCTTGAAACTAACATGAGGCTTGCTTGCTTCAGTGACGGAGGACTCCAACGTTCCCCACCTGCCACTGCAGGCCTCTGACCTGCAACTCTAAGCAACTATGTAACAAATATAGAAGCTAAACAAAACCCCAGAAACCTGCTTTAGTCCACTGGGCTTTGGCCAGCAGGATCGTAACATTGTAAACAAAGGCCAGAAACCACTTTCAGCAGCGGAGGCCTAAGAGCTGGAGCCAAGCCTGAGAGCTAACGCTGGCCCAGAATTTAAAAAAAAAAAAAAAAAAAAAGGAGTGGTTGGGAGCTTCCGTCACCCGCCAGCCTGAAAACAGCCCTCAGCCCCTCACCCAGGCTGGCCAGGCACCCCAGTGGGGACCCCCACTCTGAAGGATGTGTGACCAGCTGCAAACAGCCATCATCCCCTCACCCAGGCTGGCCAGGCACCCCAGTGGGGACCCCCACCCTGATACAGGACACCCTTCAGGGCAAACCAGCCAGTCCCACCCATGCACCAGGCCTCTATCCTACATAGTAAAAGGGTAATATACCTCCCAGCAATGGGATCAGCGGAGCCATGCGGCCTCCCGGCACCGGGATCAGTGTGACAGGGGCAGCGCCCAAACCCCCTGATCACCCTGCGGCTCTGTGTCTGACAGGGGGCGGGGCCACAACCTCCCTATCCGCCCTGCTCTGTTCATGACAGGGAAGGTGCCCCAACCCCCTGATCAGCCCTGCTCTGTGCCTGATAGGGGGGAGCTCCCCAACCCCCTGATCATCCTGCGGCTCTGTGTGTGACAGGGTGCGGCGCCCCAACCCCCCCCCCCCCCGCCCCACACACACACAAACGGGCCCTGCTCTGTGTGTGACGGGGTAGAGCCATAACCTCCCCATCGGCCCTGCCCTGAGTGTGACAGTGGCGGTGCCCCAACCCCCTGATCGGCCCTGCTCTGTGGGTGATAGAGGGCGGCGCCCCAACCCCCGATGGGCCCTGCTCTGTGCGTGACAGGGTACAGAGCCCCAACCCCCCTGATAGGCCCTGCTCTGTGAGTGACAGGGGGCAGTGCCCCAACCCCCTGATTGGCCCTGCTCTGTGCATGACGGGGTGGCACCGCAACCTCCCCATCAACCCTGCCTTGAGTGTGACAGGGGGCGGTGCCCCAACCCCACAATTGGCCCTACCCTGAGCATGACTGAGGGTGGCATCGCAACCTCCCAATCCGCCCTGTTCTGTGCATGACAAGGGGTGGCGCCCCAACTCCCCAATCGGCCCTGCTCTGAGCCCAACCAGGGGCTGCACCTAGGGATTGGGCCAGCTCTCTGCCACCCGGGAGCAGGCCTAAGCCAGCAGATCGTTATCTCCTGAGGGGTCCCAGACTGCGAGAGGGCACAGGCCGGGCTGAGGGACCCTCCCTCCCCCCCGAGTGCACAAATTTTTGTGCACCGGGCCTCTAGTATATATATAATTAAAAATGGATAGACGACCTGAAAAGACATTTTTCCAAAAAAGACACACAAATGGCCAACAGGTACAGGAGATGTCTGACCTCACTATTTTCAGAGAAATGATAATTATCTCAAAACTACAATGAGATCTCACACCTGTTAGAATGGCTATCATTAAAAAGACATTGGATAAGAGTGAATGGGGATGTGAAGAAAATGAGATCCTTGTGCAATATTGATGGAAATGTAAATTACTACAGACACTACACAAAACAGTATGACGGTTTTTCAAAAAATTAAAAATAGAATTACCATATGACCCAGCAATCCCACTTCTAAAGGAAATGAAATCACGATCTCAAAGAGATATCTACACTCATGTTTATTGTAATATTACTCACAATAACAAAAATTTGAAAACAACTCAAGTACCTGCTTATAGATGAATAGATAAAGATGTGTATGTATGTACAATGGAATATTACTCAGCTATGAGAAAGAAGGAAATGCTGCTTTTGGGACAACATGGGTTGACCTTGATGGCATTATGCTAAGTGAACTAAATCAGAAAAAGACAAATACTGTTATCTTACTTATATGTGGAATCTTAAGTCAAACTCATAGGGGTTGGTGGAATGGGGAGATGTTGGTCACTGGGTACAAAATTCCAGTTATAAAGTGCTGGGGCTCTAATATACAGCATGGTGACTATAATTAACAACAATGCATTATGCACTTAAAGTTTCTTTAAGAGTATATTAAATATTCCCACCACATAAAAAGAATTAATAGTAATTATGTGACAGAATGGAGGTGTTAGCTAATGCCATGGTGGTATAATTTTATAATATGTAAGTATTTCAAATCAACATGTTGTACACCTCAAATTTACACAGTGTTATATGTAAATTGTATCTCAATAAAGCAAGAAAATTTTTTTAAAGAAACAAAAGGCAAATTGTCAAATTAGTAAACTCCTGAAATTCAAGGGGTTGGTGGAACTTCTGCTTAACTGGGATAAAGTCCAATAAAGCTTGGAAAAAGCACTTGGTGAGGAAGTAGTACTAAGGAGAAAATATAATTCAGAAAGCTGGTCCTAAGATAATCACATTGAAGAACAGGAACATATAAGATAAATTATTGTTGACACTGCCTCAGCCTCAGATTTCTCCTCTGGAAGATGGACCAATAACCTAACAATTTTTACAAATCAATACCAAAGATTTGAAGAGAAAATCCTAATTTCACCCAGCTCAAGACTGAGAAAATCCAAAAAGAGATCATTAAAATAAATTTAAAAATACTTAATAATAATAGTTTAGTAAATATGAAGGCCTAATCTTAAAATTAGATATCCTGAACTTATATATATAAATCTCCATATTTTAAAAGTTGATGTTTTAGGTATAAATAATGAATTAGGTAAATGTTTAATAAGTTATTTGAATAAAAATAAATCTAAAACATACAAAATTAGGAATAAAAAAAATCTCAATTAAATGAATAATTTTCAAGGAAATGTGAAACCCAAAATTGATATAAATATAAAAAATAAAAACAGAATGTGATACTGTAGCATAGATTATTACTTTTCCTCCCCAGTATTTATTCTCCCCCTTCTCTAGATTTTAGGCTGGGCATATGGCCTCCTGGAATAAACTGTCATTTGTTAACTCCTTGAAAGCTAGACATTTTTTATATGATAAGGTTCTGGACAAAGAGATGAAAGCATGAGTCCTTTGTCCAGCTACTGGTAAGTGAGCTTAGCTTCCCCCTTCCTATGCACTGGTAAGAAAATGTGATGACCAGGGAAAATAGAGTCATTTGGGAAATGTGGTAGAGCAATGAAATAAAAAGATCCTAGTTCCCTATGCCTTGGGAATATAGAACTTGCCCTGGTTTGGGTACCTAAACTTTCAAATAGGATACAAAATTCTGCCCTGTTTAAGCAATTATTATTTGGGATTTCTGTCACAGGCAGTCAATAATACTGGGTAAATCCATAGAAACAGATAAAAATGCTCATGCCATAAAGAGAACATTTCAAAGTACTACTCTATGGCAGCCATAGAGATGTGCTCTTAGATCTCCTTCAAGAGAACCAGCTGTGAGAAGCATAGTTAATGAACACCCTTCAGTTGCTCCACCTTTGGTTATACTACTTAATCCATGCTAAGATCATGCTATTTCCAAGTTACTCCCAGCCAGATTTTAAGAACAGTGAGGGTATTAGAGCCTTGATCATTTCTACCTGATATTGGACTTCTCTAATGTGAAAGCTTTGTTCAGTAACTCTCCATTGTCTAGGCATAGACTTTCTCACAGTTGCACAATAATCTGAGGTGGCAGAAGAAAGACCCAGCAAGCTTAAGGATCAATAGAAACATGCAATATGAAGAAGAGAAAGAAAAAAGAATAAAGAATAATTCTCAGAGAAATGTGAGACAGCAATAAGTGTATCTACATATGCATGATGTGAGTACCAGAAGGAGTAAAAAATATAAAAGAAATAGTCAGAGCCCAGCTGGTGTTGCTCAGTGGTTGAGCATCAATCTTGGAACCAAGAAGTCACAGTTAGATTCTCAATCACAGCACATGCCTAATTTCAGCTTGAACCCCAATAGGGGCATGCAGGAGGCAGCTGATGATGTTTCTCTCTCATTGATGTTTCTATCTCTCTATTCCTTGCCCTTCCTTTCTCTCTTTCTCTCTCTCAAATCAATAAAAACATATTTAAAAAATATTCAAAGAAACAATGGCTGAAAACATCCTAAATTTGAAAGGAAAAGAAATCCCACAAATATACATAGCCAACGTATTCAATGAACCCTAAGCAAGATAACACAGAAATACAAATGTAAACACATTATATTCAAAATGCTGCAAGGAAAGATAAAATCTTAAAATCAGCAAGAGAAGAACAATCCATTATTTACAAGAAAACCATAATAAAATTAACTGACTTCTCATCAGAAACAATGAAGGTGAAAAAGCAATGAGACAACACATGCAAAGTGTTGAAAGAAAAAGAAAACCTCAGGTTTTTGAAGATGGCGGGGGGGGGGGGTGGCGTGTGGCGGGGAATGGCGGAGGCGTCCCAATGCTTGTCCTGGAGCAAATAGAATGAGCAGCTGAAACAAATAACATCCACCCCGAATTGGCGAAGGAGACTCAGCTGGTGAGAAAGTTTGTAGCCTAGAAGGGCAGAGTTCCCCCGGAAAGGTAAAAACCAGGGATCTGGGCAGGGAAGTTTGCCAGATCTCTGAGGGTCAGAAGGAAACAGTGCAGCACCCAGCTGCGTCCCTTGGGACAGGCACAGCCTCTGACTGGGGAAAGGAAATCCGCAGGACTGTTGGCGCTGGGGGATTTGAGATCTGGGTTCCATAATTATGGAAGACTGAGCCCAGAGGGGGCAGCCTGAAGCGCTGACCAGACCATGCAGTGCCGGTAAGAGAGGAGCTCACAGAAACTCAGTCTTCCCCGTTTCTGCGGCCGGCGTTTGTTTGTTTGTTTTCACTGAACCCTGTTCATAGGACATTTTGCATACAGACACTCACCCGTGCTGAGGAGCAGGAGAAGGTGTGGACGAGTGGAATCTGGGGAGAGGCTGGGGAGAGAAGAGGGTCCAGGAGAGGTGGCAGCAAGTTGAGTGCTGAGTCACGGCTGAGCCCAGGACCTGGGCAGCCATTTTCTCCTGAGGATATAACCCCTCCCTCCAGTCCCCAGGCAAGGAATACAGCCCACCCAGATTCTACCCTGAATGGTATGAAGAATTAAAAAAATCTGATTAGTCCCTGGGAGTTAACAGGGTCTGGCCTATAGAGAGGCCTTCAGTCCCAGCAACAGAAAAAAAAAAAAATCACAGACATTCCAGAAAACTGGGTTCTTAAGCCAGCCAAAGGAATGACATTTCAATTTTTCATTTTTATTTTTTAATTATTATTTTGTTAGCTCTTTTTTTTGCTTTTTCCTTTATTTTCCTTTTTTTGTTTGTTGCTTTATTTTCTATTTCTTCTCACGTTATTTTTTCATCACTCAATTTTATTTTATTTTTACTTGTTATTTTCTATTTTTATACCATTTTTTAAAATCAATTTTTTGTGAATATATTATTTTGTTCCCCTAATGTCTCTTCTTATCCACTCATCCCTTTTCTACTTCCTCTATACTGAATTGAGGTCCTCCCATATTTATCCAATTCTTAACCTTATTTCCTGTATATCATCTCAGCCTCTACAGATTCTGCCCCCACCCTCTTTACTGGGTGTTTGGTGTTTGTATTTGTTTGGTTTATCTATTGGTTCTGTGGTGTTTTATCCATATATATATTTTCTCCTTTTTCTTTTCTCTCCTATCTTTTTTTTTCTCTCTTAGATATCATTTGTGCTCTCTTTTCTCTCCCCTAATTCTCTTTTCTCAGGTGGTCACTTATATTGGGGTTATTGGTGTCGTGAGTACATTCATGCTTTGTTCCCTTTGGGTCATGTCTTCTTAAGGTGAATTTTATCCTGTCTGGCTAAAGTGCTAGAGAGCAAGCCACATAACTAGACACCTGGAGAGGAAATTTCATTAACGAACGGGTCAATTACACCCTAGACCCACCTACAGAGGCAGGAAGAAGGCGGCAGCGAGGGAGGAAAAGAGGAGTGTGTAGTTGTGTGTGGGGTGTGTGGGGTGTGTGGGGTGTGTGTGTGTGTGTGTGTGTGTGTGAATGAGGCACAGTTAAACCCCGCAGGACCTTCAGGGGCAGGCTAACTGGGCTCGCCTAACTAGGCAGCCTCTGCTACCATTGCAAACAGTCCCAGGAGGCCAGCTCTTCTTCAGAGGCCTCACCTTTTTGAAGGGGAGAGCTGATGAAACTGAGAGTCCAGCCATACCTCCACCCAGGGTGCACTCAGGTAACACCTGGGACTCTACAGAAACCCCTGCCAGAGACCTGCTACCTCGGCTGTGGTCCCACAGTCACCAAGTCTCCAGCCACCCAAGGTGCAGGTTCCTGTGAGTTCTGAAGCACGCTCCCCTCTGACCACCCCAACGCTTTAGTCCAGGGCACTGCAACCACATGAGCAGCAGACACATGAACAGCATGCTCCTGTCCAAGGAGCATCAGCCCAGTGAGCAGCCTGACCCGTCTGAGGAGCAGCAGCCACACGAGCAGTCTGCCTACATCTGAGGAGTGGCAGCCCTGTGCAGCCCACCCCCATCCGAGGAGCAGCGGCTGTGCACAGCCTGCACCCTGCACCAGTCTGAGGAGCAGCAGCTGCACAAGCATCTTGCCTTTGTCTAAGCAGCAGCAGCCACACGAGCAGCCTGCCTAATCCGAGGAGCAGCAGCTGTGTGAGCAGCTCACCCCCATCCGAGGAGCAGAAATTCTGCGAGCAGCCCGTCTCCATTTGAGGAGGAGCAGCAGCCCACCCTGGTCAGAGAAACAGCAGCCACACGAGCAGACTGCCCACGTCCAAGGAGCGGCAGCCGTGCGCAGCACGCACTGGTCCGAGGAGCAGAGTAACACACAGCCTGCACCTGTCCAACAAGCAGCAGCTGGGTGAAAGGCCCGTACCCATCCGAAGAGTAACAGCCACACGTGCAGCTCACTCCCGTCCGAAGAGCAGCAGCCACACGAGCAGCCCACCCCTGTCCAAGGAGCAGCAGCCTTGCAAACCCTGCCCAAGTCCAAAGAGCAGTAGCCCCACAAGCAGCCCACCACATCAGAGGAACAACAGCAGCGTGCAGCCAGCCCCCATCCAAGGAACAGCAGCCACGTGAGCAGTCCGCCCCAGTTCAAGGAGTAGCAGCTGCGAGTGTAGCCTGCCCCCATCCAAGAAACAGCAGCCTCATGATCAGCATACCCTCTATCTGAGGAACAGCAGCTGTGTGTGAAGCCTCCCCCGACCAGCCAGAGGAGCCATCAGGGCTGTGAACAGCACCCACCAGAGGAGCTGCTGCCAACTGAGGAGCAACAGCTACAACAACTGCCCGAGAAGCCACTGCCACCGAAGGAGCAGCCCCTGAACGATTCAACATTTAGATCTGTCGGTGAGATCAAACACGGGTAGACAAAGAAACCCCCAAAGAAAGAAAAGGACTCGCCAGAAAAGCAGCTCAGTGAAACAGAGGCATGAAACATGTCAGAAAAAGAATTAAGAATAAGGGTCCTAGAGTACACAAACCTGATGGAGAAAAAAACAACTTACGCAAGAATCAAGAAGAAATGAAGAGTGATATAGCTGCAATAAAAAACACCCTGGAAAGTTTCAACAGTAGACTAGGAGAAGTGGAGGGCTGAATTAGTGAATTAGAAGACAGGGAAGCAAAACACACCCAAAATTAACTGCAATTGGAGAAAAAAATTAAAAGACAGGAGGAGAGCCTAAGGGAGCAATGAGACAACATGAAACAAAGCTATGTACAAATAAAAGGGGTGCCAGAACAACAGAAAGAGGAACAAGGGTTAGAAAACTTATTTGAAGAAATAATATCAGAAAATTTCCCTGAGGTGGGAAGAAAAAAGTCACACAAGCACAGAGAGTCCCAAACAAGATGAACCCAAAAAGACCCAAACCAAGACACATCATGATTACCATGGCAAATGTTCAGGACAAAGAGAATCTTAACGGCTGCAAGAGAGAGAGAAAAAAAGTTACATACAAGGGATCTCCCATTAGATTATCAAATGATTCTTTTTTTTAATGTATTTTTTTATTGATTTTTTACAGAGAGAAAGGGAGAGGGATAGAGAGTTAGAAACATCGATGATAGAGAAACATGGATCAGCTGCCTCCTGCACACTCCCCACTGGGGATGTGCCCGCAACCAAGGTACATGCCCTTAACCAGAATCGAACCTGGGACCCTTGAGTCCGCAGGCTGACGCTCTATCACTGAGCCAAACCAGCCAGGGCTATCAAATGATTCTTAAAAAAAAACACATCAGGACAGAAAAGAATGGATGGAAATTTATAAAGTGATGCAAAGCAAGGGACTGAATCCAAGAATATTCAATCCAGCAAGGCCATCATTCAAAATTGAAGGTGAAATAGGAAGTTTCACAGACAAAAAAAAAGGCTAAGGGAGTTTATCATTACGAAGCCAGCAATGCAAGAATTGCTAAAGGGACTGGTGTAAAAATAAAAAATAAAAAAATAAGAAAGAACACTAGCACAAAAAATAAAAATGTCTACAAACAAGTACCTCTCAATAATAACTTTAAACGTAAATGGAGTAAATGCTCCAATCAAAACACATGTAGTGGCTGAGTAGATAAAAAAAAAAACATGACCAATATATTTGCTGTCTACAAGAGACCCACCTCAGAATAAGGGACTCACACAATTGAAAGTGAAGGTAAGGAAAAATATCTTTCAGGAAAATGAAAATGAAAAAAAAGCTGGGGTAGCAATACTTATATCGGACAAAATAAACCTCAAAGTAAAGGCCATAACAAGAGATAAGGAAGGCCACTTCATAATACTAAAGGGATCGATACAACAAGAGGTTATAACCCCGATAAACATATATGCACCCAAATACATAAAAAGAACTCCTGGAAGATATCAAGGGAGAGATTGAAAACAATAGAGTCATAGTGGGGGACTTTAATACACCACCAACATCACTGGATAAATCCTCTAGACAAACAATCAGCAAAACAGCAATCCTAAATGACTCACTAGATCAGATGGACTTAATTGACATCTTCAGAACATTTCACCCCAAAGCCACGGAATATACGTTCTTCTCAAGTGCACATGGGACATTTTCAAAAATGGACCACATATTGGGTCACAAAGTCTCCACGTATTCAAGAAGATTGAAATCATACCAAGCATCTTCTCAGACCACAATGGCATAATATTAGAAATACTACAATAAAAACAACCCAAAATACTCAAACACTTGGAAGCTGAATAGCATGTTATTAAATATTGATTGGGTTACCAATGAGATCAAAGAAGAAATTAAAAACATCCTGGAAACTAACGACAATGAAAACACAAAAATGAAAGCAGCCCAATGTCAGCAGAAGGAAGGAAATAATAAAGATTAGAGCAGAAATAAATGACATGGAGACCAAAAAAACAATACAAAAGATGAATGATACCAAGAGCTGGTACTTCGAAAGGATAAACAAGATTGATGACCCTCTAGCCAGGCTCACCAAGAAGCAAAGAAAGAGGACCCAAATAAACAAAAACAGAAATGAAATAGGCAAAATAACAACAGACCCCACAGAAATACAAATGATTGTTAAGAAATACTATGAACAACTCTACTCCAACAAACTAGACAACCTGGAGGAAATGGACATATTCCTAGAAGAATACAACCTTCCAAAACTCAATCAGGAAGAAACTAAAAATCTCAATAGGCTGATAACTATGGAAGAAATGTAGCAGTCATCAAAAAGTTTCCAGCAAACAAAAGCCCAGGGCCAGACGGTTTCACAGGGGAGTTTTACCAAACATTCGAGGAAGAACTAAAACCTATCCTCAGACTATTCCAAAAAATTCAAGAGGAAGGAACACTTCCAAGCTCATTCCATGAATCCAGCATCACCCTAATACCAAAACCAGATGAAGACAACACATTGAAAGAGAATTATAGGCCAATATCCCTCATGAACATAGATGCCAAAATCCTCAACAAAATCCTAGCAAATCGGATCCAGCAGAACATCAGAAAGATCATACAACATGAACAAGTAGGATTTATCCCGGGGATGCAAGGATGGTAGAATATCTGCAAATCAATAAACGTGATACATCACATAAACAAATTGAAAGAAAAAAACCACATAGTCATATCAATTGATGCAGAAAAAGCATTTGACAAAATCCATCAACAATTTTTGATAAAAACTTTCAGCAAGGTGGGAATAGAAGGATCATACCTCAACATAATAAAAGCCATATATGACAGGCCCACAGCCAACATCATACTCAATGGACAAAAACTAACACCATTTCCCCTAAGAACAGTAACAAGACAGGGATGCCCACTCTCACCACTCCTGTTCGACATAGTACTGGAAGTATTAGCCATTGCAATTAGACAAGAAGAAGAAATAAAGGGCATCCAAATTGGAAAAGAAGAAGTAAAACTGTCCTTATTCACAGTAGACATGATATTGTACATAAAAAACCCTATAGACTCCATCAAAAAACTATTAGACTTAATAAATGAATTCGGCAATGTAGCAGGATACAAAATTAATGACAAGAAATCTATGGCATTTCTATACACCAATAGTGAACTTACACAAAGAGAGACTAAAAAGAAAAAACAATCCCATTTGCCATTGCACCAAAAAAATTAAGATACCGAGGAATAAACTTAACTAAAGAGGTAAAAGACCTCTACTCAGAAAACTACAGGACGTTGAAAAAAGAGATAGAGGAAGACATAAACAGTTTAAGGAACATACCATGTCCTTGGATTGGTAGAATCAACATCATTAAAATGTCCATACTACCCAAAGCAATCTATAAATTCAACGCACTTCCCATTAAAATACCCACGGCATATTTCACAGACTTGGAACAAACTCTCCAAAAATTCATCTGGAATGAAAAAAGACACCAAATAGCTGCAGCAATCCTGAGAAAGAAGAGCAAAGTAGGTGGGATCTCAATACCAGATATCAAGCTGTATTACAAAGCCACTGTTCTCAAAACTTCCTGGTTCTGGCACAAGTACAGACATATAGAACAATGGAAAGAATAGAGAGCCAGAAATCGACCTGAACCAATATGCTCAATTAATATTCGACAAAGGAGGCATGAACTAACAATGGAATCACGACAGTCTCTTCAATAAATGGTGTTGGGAAAATTGGACAGATACATGAAAAATAATGAAACTAGACCACCAACTTACACCATACACAAAAATAAACTCAAAATGGATAAAGGACTTAAATGTAAGACGGAACCATAAAAATACTAGAGGAATCCAAAGGCAACAAAACTCAGACATATGCCGAAGCAATTTCTTCACCGATACTGCTCCTAGGACATTGGAAACTAAAAAGAAAATAAACAAATGGCACTACATCAAAATAAAAAGCTTCTGCACAGCAAAAGAAAACATCAACAAAACAACAAGAAAGCCCACTGCATGGGAGAACATATTTGCCAATGCCATCACCAATAAGGGATTAATCTCCAACATTTATAGGGAACACATACAGCTTATCAAAAGGAAGATAAACAATCCAATCAAAAAATGGGGAAAGAACCTAAATAGATACTTTTCAAAAGAAGACATTCAGAAAGCCAAGAGACATGAAAATATGCTCAAAGTCACTAATCATCCGATAAATACAAATCAAAACAACAATGAGGTACCATCTCACACCTGTCAGAATGGCTATCATCAACAAATCAACAAACGACAAGTGCTGGAGAGAATGTGGAGAAAAAGGAACACTCATGCACTGCTGTTGGGAATGCAGACTTGTGCAGCCACTGTGGAGAACAGTATGGAGTTTCCTCAAAAAACTAAAAATGGAACTCCCATTTAACACAGTGATCCCACTTTTAGGAATATATCCCAAGAAAACAGAAACACCAATCAGAAAGGATATATGCACCCCTATGTTCATGGCAGCACAATTCACCATAGCTAAGATCTGGAAACAGCCTAAGTGCCCCTCAGTAGATGAATGGACTAGAAAACTGTGGTACATCTATATGATGGAATACTATGCTGCTGTAACAAACAAGAAATTCTTACCATTTGCAACACCATGGATGGGACTAGAGAGCATTATGCTAAGTGAAATAAACCAGTCAATGAAAGAAAAATGCCACATGATCTCACTCATTTATGGATAATTAAGACCATTATAAACTGATGAGCAAAAATAGATAAAGAGGCAGAGCAATATCGAACAGACTGTCAAACTACAGCGGGAAGCCCAGAGAGGGTTAGGGGGGTGAGTCAGGAATCAATCGAAGATCTTGTATGCATGTATATAAGCATAACCAATGGACACAAGACACTGCGGTGTATGGGAGGCCAGGGGAAGGTCAAGGGGAGGGAAAAAAAAGGAGACATATATAATACTCTTTGTAATACTTTAAGCAATAAAACAATTTTAAAAAAGCAAAGCAAAGAAAAAAGAAAATCTAGCAAAGAAATAAAAAATGGTGGCAGAATAAGTGAGTGCTACACAGATATGTACCCAGAACCAAACTGGAATTAAAACTAAAATACAAAAACCTTCATGAATAATCAACTGAAGACTAGCTGGAGAGAACCCTAATAATCAAGGATGGTAAGTGGAAACCACATTGAAACTGACACCACACCAGATGGCACAGGGAGGCAAAAGCAAGCAGGACCCAAAGCACCTGCAGCTCACACCTGGGGGACCAGCTCCATGGAAGAAGGAAGTACAGCTCAGAGCAGGGAAAATGGAAGCATGAAAATCAGGGCAGACCCAGCCTCTGGGTTAAGGAGTCCCTGACCACTGGAATACTAGTGGCTTCAACCCATCAGACCTCAATCAGGTTGCACAGGGCCAGAAAGGGATAGTGACTCACATTCACCTGCACTAGAGAATCTCTCAGGAGGCCCAGGATAGACATACCAAGGCACCAAATTCAACAACATCAGAGCAAAACCCAGCAAGCCCCACAAATAGTGGACCCAAAGTACCAGTACAACAGCTGGCATGACAACATTGGAGTTCAACCTCTCTGGCACCAAGTCAGAGGAGAAATCCCTCTCACAATCAGAACATCAAAAATCAAGTTCCAATTACAACAGGAGAACCCAAATAATGCATACAAGGGGCAATCCTAGAACATCCAGCACAGGTGACCAAGAGACATCACCACTGGGCCCCTCAAGACACTTTCTACATAAGGCCATCCCAGAAAGACTGAGAGGCATAACAGTTCTATCTAATACATAGAAGCAAATACAAAGAGACAGTCAAAATGGGGAGAAAAAGAAACAACCCCCAAATGAAAGGAAAAGAAGGAATTTCCAAAAAAAGAACTACATGAAAAGGAGGCAAGCAACCTATCAGAGATAGAGTTCAAACCAATGGTTATAAAGATGCTTAAGGAACTTAGTGCAGATTACAACAGCATGAAAAGGGAAATAGACGCCATGAACAAGAACCAGACAAAAATGAAGAATAATTTTTATCTGACACAAAGAACATACAGAGAGGTATTAAAAATAGATTGGATGAAGCGGAGGATCAAATCAGCGATTTGGAAGACAGGGTAGAACAAATACTCAATTAGAGCAGATAATTAAAAAAGGAATTAAAAAAAAACAAAAAACAAAAAACAAAAAAAATAAAATTAAATTAAAAAAAAAAAAGGAATTAAGAAGCAGGATGATAACTTAACACATTGCGTACTGCTCACGAGTTTTCTTGTGTTTCGCGTGCCATATGTTAAGGACCGCTCACGAGTTTTCTCGTTTCGTGCACCATCTGTTAAGGACCGTTCACGAGTGTTCTCGTTTTTCATGCGCCATCAGTTATGGACCTTAGATGTCAACACACTGTCTTGTCCACTGTGGGGCGTGGTTACAGTGTTTTGGCCAGGTTCAAGCCTCAGACTAATGAAAGGACAGGGTCCTCTCACTGCCACGTGCAAGTCCCAGCTGGAGGGCTTGGCCCTCCCAGCACAATCATAGCCAACGGCTGTGGTTGTAAGCTTGAACCTATGGCCCAAACACGTAGCCCCACGTGCCTTGTGATAGAGTTTAGGTGCATGTAGTTGAGTGAGGTTGAGACTCACGAGAATGCTGTAAACAACGTGATCACGCCCCTACTTTGCCTCGTGGCAGCTGCTATAAAATAAAGACACGGTTTGTGGGTGCTGGCATTGTCTCCTCTTCGGGGAGCAGCGTCCCATCGAGACCCAGCTATTATTCTGTCTGTCTTTCCTTAATCCTTTCACCCCCCTCACTCAGAGACACCTTTGGCCGTGCTGGCGCGGCACAGTCCACATCGAATGAAGCGATCTCATTGGTGGAAACCGTGCAGGTCAATCTACGAAAAACTATATAATTGCACGAACCCATAAAGCATTGCAGTTACATTGTATTTTGGTCATTCGAATAGTCTTCGTCTTCAAGTTCCTGGCACTTTTAGAAATGCCCTCTCTCAGAAAAAGGAAGGAAACCAACGAAACTGATACTCCAACAAACTAGACAACCTGGAGGAAATGGACATATTCCTAGAAAAATACAACATTCCAAAACTTAATTAGGAAGAATCTAAAAATCTCAATAGGTCAATAACTATGGAAGAAATTGAAGCAATCATGAAAAAGCTTCCAGCAAACAAAAGCCCAGGGCCAGACGGCTTCACAGGGGAGTTTTACCAAACATTCGAGGAAGAACTAAAACCTATCCTCAGACTATTCCAAAAAATTCAAGAGGAAGGAACAAATTCAAGCTCATTCCATGAAGCCAGCATCACCCTAATACCAAAACCAGATAAAGACAACACAATGAAAAAGAATTACAGGCCAATATCCCTCATGAACATAGATGCAAAAATCCTCAACAAAATTCTAGCAAATCGGATCCAGAAGAACATCAGAAAGATCATACAACATGACCAAGTAGGATTTATCCCGGGGATGCAAGGATGGTACAATATCTGCAAATTAATAAACGTGATACATCACATAAACAAATTGAGAGATAAAAATCACATAGTCATATCAATTGATGCAGAAAAAGCATTTGACAAAATCCAATACCCTTTCTTGATAAAAACTTTCAGCAAGGTGGGAATAGAAGGATCATACCTCAACAAAATAAAAGCCATATATGACAAACCCACAGCCAACATCATACTCAATGGAAAAAAACAAATCATTTCCCCTAAGAATTGGAACAAGACAGGGATGCCTACTCTCACCACTCCTGTTCGATATAATACTGAAAGTATTAGCGTTTGCAATTAGACAAGAAGAAGAAATAAAAGGCCTCCAAATTGGAAAAGAAGAAGTAAAACTGTCCTTATTCACAGATGACATGATATTGTACCTAGGAAACCCTAAAGACTCCATCAAAAAACTATTAGACTTAATAAATAAATTGGGCAATGTAGCAGGATTCAAAATTAACACCAAGAAACCTATGGCATTTCTATTCACCAATAGTGAACTTACAGAAAGAGAGACTAAAAAAGCAATACATTCACCATGGCACCAAAAAAATTAAGATACCTAGGAATAAACTTAACTAAGGAGGTAAAAGACCTATATGTGGAAAACTACAGGACACAGAAAAAAGAGATAGAGGAAGACATAAACATATGGAAGAACATACCATGTTCATGGATTGGTAGGATCAACATCATTAAAATGTCCATACTACCCAAAGCAATCTATTGATTGAAAGCACCCTTCATTAAAATACCAACAGCATAATTCACAGACCTAGAACAAACTTTCCAAAAATTCATCTGGATTAAAAAAGGACCCCGAATAGCTGCAGCGATCCTGAGAAAGAAGAACAAAGTAGGTGGGATCTCAATACCAGATATCAAGCTGTATTGCAAAGCCACTGTTCTCAAAACTGCCCGGTACTGCCTTGACCAGTTTGTCTCAGTGGATGGAGTGTTGGCCTGCGGACTGAGGGGTCCCAGGTTCGAATCCGACCGAGGGCATGTACCTTGGTTGCGGTCACATCCCCAGTTGGGGTGTGCAGGAGGCAGCTGATCGATGTTTCTCTATCATTGATGTTTCTAACTCTCTATCTCTCTCCCTTCCTATCTGTAAAAAAATAAATAAAATATATTTTTTTTTAAAAAAAGAAATCAACAAACGACAAGTGTTGGCAAGGATGCGGAGAAAAAGGAACCCTTGTGCACTGCTGGTGGGAATGCAGACTGGTGCAGCCACTGTGGAGAACAGTATGGAGTTTCTTTAAAAAACTAAAAATGGAACTCCCATTTGACCCAGTGATCCCCCTTCTAGGAATATATCCCAAGAAACTAGAAACACCAATCAGAAAGGATATATGCACCCCTATGTTCATAGAGGTACAATTCACCACAGCTAAGGTTTGGAAACAGCCTAAGTGCCCATTAGCAGATGAGTGGATTAAAAAACTGTAGTACATCTACACAATGGAATACTATGTTTCAGTCAAAAAGAAGGAATTCTTGCCATTTGCAACAGCATGGATGGAACTGGAGAGCATTATGCTAAGTGAAATAAGTCAGTCAGAGAAAAATAATTATCATATGATCTCACTCATTTATGGAATATAATGCACAACATAAACTGATGAAAAACAGCTCCAGAGACAGAGAAGCATCGATCAGACTGTTAAAACCTCAGAGGGAAGGTAAAGGAGGGTGGGGGTAAGGGGGTGAGATCAACCAAAGGACTTGTATCCATGCATGTAAGCATAACCATTGGACACAGACACCAGGGGGGTGAGGGGGCAATTGGGGGGATAAGGACACATATGTAATACCTTAATCAATAAAGAAATTTTTAAAAAAAGAATTCTCATGTTTTCTGCTCTAAAGCTTATGGCCAATCACGAGAATTCTCAGTTTTTCATTGTTGTCATTTACTAGTAGAGAGAAACAGTGTAACAAAAAACGCATTTGCTGAAGTTAAAAATTACAAAAGGAATTAACAGTGATTAGTCTCTTGTTGTTAGTAATAAAAATAACTGTTTTTTATATCAATTTGATATTTTTAAAGTACTCAGTAACCATGGATAGTGATGAAGAACATGATAAAATTCTGGATATATTTGTTGTCAATTTATCAGATATTCCAAGTGGCAGTGATATAGTTATTCCTTCAAAATGGCGAAAAATCATAATTTCAAGTGATTCTGAACCTGAACATTTGAACAATTCCACACATGATTTTGAGTGGAATTTGCATCTTGGTTGCCGAGATAATGATTGATCAAATATGGACTTTCAACCTAATTTGGAAAAATTTGAAGGTAATTCTGGGGTACAGTTATACCATCTGATTCTAAGAACATCATTGAGGTCACCAACTTGACGACAATCTGTTTGAACTATTTTGTCATCAATCAAACATATATTATAACCAATATTTGGGAAAGTACAAAATTTCGAAAACAATAAAGTGGTCTCCTGTTACTCCAAGAGATATGAATTTTTTTTTAGGACTTATAGTGCTAATGGGGCATACTCAAAAGTATACTTGGAAAGAATATTGGTCTAAAAATCCAGCCCTAGCTGTTCCACTATTTCCTCAATGAGTCAAAATCATTTTGAACAAATCTGGACTTATTGGCATTTCAATGACAATGCAAACATGACTAAATCTTCATCTAGGCTATTTAAAATTCAATCTGTACTCGACCACTTTATTAGTAAATGTCAAACAATATATAAACCTATGTGAGCCCTAACCAGTTTGGCTCAGTGGATAGAGTGTCGGCCTGCGGACTGAAGGGTCCCAGGTTCGATTCTGGTCAAGGACATGTACCTTGGTTGCAGGCACATCCCCAGTGGGGAGTGTGTGGGAGGCAGCTGATCAATGTTTCTCTCTCATCGATGTTTCTACCTCTCTATCCCTCTCCCTTCCTCTCTGTAAAAAATCAATAAAATATATATTTTAAAAAAAATAGGCACATCAGCAGGAAAAGATAGGGATAAAGGTACAGAGGGCCTACTCAAATAAATTTATGACAACTTCCCAAACTTCAGATCCTCAAATGCAAAAGCTAAAAAAACCCCCACCTAATTATCTCAATCAAAAAAGGCCTTCCCGGGAGAACCAAGATGGCGGCGATATAGGCAGACGTGTCCCAGGTCGTGTCCCGGAGCAAATGGAACGAACAGCTGAAGCTAGTAACACTCACACCGAATTGGCGAAATTGCTCAGCTGGTGAGAGGGTTTACAGCCGGGAAGAGCAGAACTCCCCTGGTAAGGTAAAAAAAAACCAGGGATTTGGGCAGGAAAGTTTGCCAGACCTCTGAGCCCAGAGAGTCGGAGGGAGACCGCGTGGCAGACAGCCGCGTCCCTTGGGACAGGCACAGCCCCTGATGGGGGAAAGGAGAACCGCGGGATTCCTGGTGCTGCCAGGGAAATTGAGAGCTGGGTTCTGTGATCACGGAGGACTGAGCCTAAAGGGGGCAGCCTGAAGAGCTGACCTGACCATGCAGTCCCGGTAAGAGAAGAAGCTTACAGAAACCAAGCCTTCCCCGTTTCCGCGGCCGGCATTTGTTTGTTTGTTTTCACTGAATCCTGTTCATGGGACATTTCGGATACAGACACTCACCTGTGCTGAAGAGAGGGAGAGTGTGCTGGGGAGTGGAATCTGGGGAGAGACTGGGGAAAGAGGGGGAGCCGGGAGAGGTGGTAGTGAATTGAGTGCTGAGACACCCCAGAGCCCGGGACTGGGGCAGCCACCCGCTCCTGAGAGGGAGTCTCCTCCCCCCAGCCCCCAGGCAAGGAGCACAGCCACACCCAGATTCCACCCTGTACGAGATCAAGGATTAAGATAACCTGATCAGTCCCTGGGAGTTAACAGGGTCTGGCCTATAGGGGGATTTTCAATCCCAGCAACAACATAGCGCCGGTAACTAACTATTACGCAGTCAGCTCTGGGCAGTGAACTTCCACTGGACAGAGAGGCCCTATAGCCTCAGAGGCCAACCCCAGAACACTGCCACCCAGAGGCTGACCCACAAACTGACTCTTTGCTAAACACAAAATAAGGCAGTCTGGGAAATAAATGCAGCATGCTTTAAAATAAGGACTGTGGTTTACAACACAGAGGAACAGTATATCGCAGGGAAACTCAACACTCTCCTGAATACCTGGAAGGTCTAAGGCGAGCCACACTGAAGAATAGAAGAAACAAAGGACCTTCACTACTGCAATTTTTTTTCTTTTTTCACTTTTTAACTAAGAAACCAATTTTTTTTTTCATTCTTTTTTTTTCTGTTCTTTTTTTTTTCTTTTTTTTTCTCTTTCTTTTCTTCTTTTTCCATCACCTGAATTTACCCTTTTAATTACTACCTTCTTATTTTTAACCAGTATTATTACTGCTACCATTTTACCATTTTTTAAAGTGCCATTTTATTTTTTCTTTATTTTATTTTGGGATTAGTGTTCACCATTCTATTTTCATCGTTATATTATTGGTTGTTTCTAGTTTGCATTCATATCCAGGGAGCTGTTGCTGGAATTTGTTGGGATTAATGGCTGTTCTATAGGAGTATTCTCCTCATATAAAAAGTCTCTTCCCTCTTCCACTTCATTCTCTCTTTTCGCTCTTTTTTTTTTTCTTTTCTTTTCTCGCTTTTATTTTCCCCCTTCCTTTTTCCCAATTTCATTTTTGCACTCCCTTTTTTTAGTCCCTACTTTTCTTTTCCTTTTTCTCTTTTATCTTTTTCTCTTCCTTCTTCCTTATCCCCTAATTCTCTTAATTCAGGTGGTCACCTTTAATTGGGGTTATTAATATCGTGAATATATTTGTGTATAGGGCCTGGTACGTGGTGCCTTGTTGTGTTGTATTTTGTGCCTTTAAATCAACGCAGCAGATCCAAGCAACAGCAACCTCCTGAGCACCTCATCCTCTGCTGAGGAACAGCAGCTGTACGTGAAACCTCGCCCCACCAGCCGGAAGAGCCACCACAGCTGTGAACAGCACCCACCAGAGGAGCTGCTGACAACTGAAGAGCAGCTGCTACCACAACCGCCCGAAGAGCAACCACAGACCAAGGAGTCACTGCCACCAAGGGAGCAACCACTGAACAACTCAACGTCTAGATATGTCAGTGAGATCAAACATGGGTAGACAAAGAAACCCCCAAAGGAAAGAGAAGGAGGACTCTCCAGAAAAGCAGCTAAGTAATACAGAGGCATGCAACATGACAGATAAAGAATTCAGAATAAGGATCCTAGAGTGCATAAACCGGATGGAGGAAAAAATCGACAACCTCTGCAAGAAGCAAGAAGAAACAGATGAAAAAATCGATAACATATGGAAGAAGCTAGAAGAAACAGATGAAAAAATCGATAACATATGGAAGAAGCTAGAAGAAACAGATGAAAAAATCAACAACCTAAGTAAGACCCAAGAAGAAATGAAGAGTGATATAGCTGCAATGAAAAACTCCATTGAAAGTATCAACAGTAGACTAGGAGAAGCGGAGGACCGAATAAGTGAATTAGAAGACAAGGAAGCAAAACACACCCAAAATGTACTGCAATTGGAGAAAAAAATTAAAAGACAGGAGGAGAGCCTAAGGGAGCTTTGGGACAACATGAAACGAAACAACATACGAATAATAGGAGTACCAGAACAACAGAAAGATGAACAAGGATTAGAAAACCTACTCGAAGAAATAATATCAGAAAACTTTCCTGAGGTGGGGAAGAAAAAAGTCACACAAGCCCAGAGAGTCCCAAACAAGGTGAACCCGAAAAGACCCACACCAAGACACATCATAATCACCATGGCAAATGTTCAGGACAAAGAGAGAATCTTACAGGCTGCAAGAGAGAGACGGAAAGTTACATACAAGGGATCTCCCATTAGATTGTCAAATGACTTCTCAACAGAAACACATCAGGCCAGAAAAGAATGGACTGAAATTTACAAAGTGATGCAAAGCAAAGGACTGAATCCAAGAATACTCTATCCAGCAAGGCTATCATTCAAACTTGAAGGGGAAATAAGAAGCTTCACAGACAAAAAAAGACTAAGGGAGTTTGTCACCACCAAGCCAGCAATGCAAGGAATGCTAAAGGGACTGGTATAAAAAGAAGAAATAAAAAGCTCAGAAAGAAAACAGCCACACACACACACAAAAAGAAATGGCTACAAACAAGTACCTTTCAATAATAACTTTAAACGTAAATGGACTAAATGCTCCAACCAAAAGACATCGAGTGGCTGAATGGATAAAAAAACATGACCCATACATCTGCTGTCTACAAGAAACCCACCTCATTAGAAGGGACTCACACAGACTGAAAGTGAAAGGATGGAAAAATATCTTTCAGGCAAATGGAAAGGAAAAGAAAGCTGGGGTAGCAATACTTATATCGGACAAAATAGACCTCAAAGTGAAGGCCTTAACAAGAGATAAGGAAGGCCACTTCATAATACTAAAGGGATCAATACAACAAGAAGATATAACCCTGGTAAACATATATGCACCCAATGTAGGAGCACCCAAATTCATAAAAAAACTCCTGGAAAATATCAAAGGAGAGATCGACAACAATACAATCATAGTAGGGGACTTTAATACACCATTGACAGCACTGGATAAGTCCTACAGACAAACAATCAGCAAAGATACAGCAATCCTAAATGACTCATTAGATCAGATGGACTTAATAGACATCTTCAGAACACTTCACCCCAAAGCCAGAGAATATACGTTCTTCTCAGGTGCTCATGGGACATATTCAAAAATAGACCACATATTGGGTCACAAGCAAAGTATCCCCAAATTCAAGAAGATTGAAATCATAAAAAGCGTCTTCACAGACCACGATGGCATAATATTAGAAATAAACTACAATAAAAACAACCCAAAATACTCAAACACCTGGAAGCTGAATAGCATGCTATTAAATATTGATTGGGTTACCAATGAGATCAAAGAAGAAATTAAAAACATCCTAGAAACTAATGACAATGAAAACACAACAATCCAAAACCTATGGGACACACTGAAAGCAGTCCTGAGAGGGAAGTTTATAGCTCTACAGGCCTATCTCAAAAAACAAGAAAAAATGGTAGTAAATCATCTAACTCTACAACTCAAAGAATTAGAAAGAGAGCAACAAGAAAACCCCAGAGTGAGCAGAAGGAAGGAGATAATAAAGATTAGAGCAGAAATAAATGACATAGAGACCAAAAAAACAATACAGAAAATCAATGAAACCAAGAGCTGGTTCTTTGAAAGGATAAACAAGATTGATAAACCTCTAGCCAGACTCACCAAGAAGCAGAGAGAGAGGACCCAAATAAATAAAATCAAAAACGATAGAGGCGAAATAACAACAGACCCCACAGAAATACAAATGATTGTTAAAAAATACTATGGACAGCTTTACTCCAACAAACTAGACAACCTGGAGGAAATGGACAAATTCCTAGAAAAATACAGCATTCCAAAACTCAATCAGGAAGAATCTAAAAATCTCAACAGGCCAATAACTATGGAAGAAATTGAAGCAGTCATCAAAAAGCTTCCAGCAAACAAAAGCCCAGGACCAGACGGCTTCACAGGGGAGTTTTACCAAACATTCAAGGAAGAACTAAAACCTATCCTCCTCAGACTACTACAAAAAATTCAAGAGGAAGGAACACTTCCAAGCTCATTCTATGAAGCCAGCATCACCCTAATACCAAAACCAGGTAAAGACAACACAATGAAAGAGAATTACAGGCCAATATCCCTCATGAACATAGATGCCAAAATCCTCAACAAAATCTTAGCAAATCGGATCCAGCAGTACATCAGAAAGATCATACACCATGACCAAGTAGGATTTATCCCAGGGATGCAAGGATGGTACAATATCCGCAAATCAATAAACGTGATACATCACATAAACAAATTGAAAGAAAAAAACCACATGGTCATATCAATTGATGCAGAAAAAGCATTTGACAAAATTCAACACCCATTTTTGATAAAAACTCTCAGCAAGGTGGGAGTAGAAGGATCATACCTCAACATAATAAAAGCCATATATGACAGGCCCACAGCCAACATCATACTCAACGGACAAAAACTAACACCATTTCCCCTAAGAACAGGAACAAGACAGGGATGCCCCCTCTCACCACTCCTGTTCAACATAGTACTGGAAGTGTTAGCCATTGCAATTCGGCAAGAAGAAGAAATAAAAGGCATCCAAATTGGAAAAGAGGAAGTAAAACTGTCCTTATTTGCAGACGACATGATATTATACATACAAAACCCTAGAGATTCCATCAAAAAGCTACTAGACTTAATACATGAATTTGGCAATGTAGCAGGATACAAAATTAACCCCAAGAAATCTGAGGCATTTCTATACACCAATAGTGAACTTTCAGAAAGAGAGATTATAAAAACAATCCCGTTTACCATTGCACCGAAAAAACTAAGCTACCTAGGAATAAACTTAACTAAAGAGGTAAAAGACCTCTACTCAGAAAACTACAGGACGTTGAAAAAAGACATAGAGGAAGACATAAACAGATGGAAGAACATACCGTGTTCATGGATTGGTAGAATCAACATCATCAAAATGTCCATACTACCCAAAGCAATCTATAAATTCAACGCACTTCCCATTATAGTACCAACAGCATACTTCAGAGATCTAGAACGAACTTTCCAAAAATTCATCTGGAATAAAAAAAGACCCCGAATAGCTGCAGCAATCCTGAAAAAGAACAAAGTAGGTGGGATCTCAATACCAGATATCAAGTTGTATTACAAAGCCACTGTTCTCAAAACTGCCTGGTACTGGCACAAGAATAGGCATATAGATCAATGGAATAGAATAGAGAGCCCAGAAATCGGCCCGAACCAATATGCTCAATTAATATTTGACAAAGGAGGCAAGAACATAAAATGGAGCCAAGATAGTCTCTTCAATAAATGGTGTTGGGAAAATTGGACAGATATATGCAAGAAAATGAAACTAGACCACCAACTTACACCATACACAAAAATAAACTCAAAATGGATAAAGGACTTAAATGTACGACAGGATACCATAAAAATTCTAGAAGAATCCAAAGGCAAGAAAATCTCAGACATATGCCGAAGCAATTTCTTCACTGATACAGCTCCTAGGGCACTTGAAACTAAAGAAAAAATGAACAAATGGGACTACATCAAAATAAAAAGCTTCTGCACAGCAAAAGAAACCATCAACAAAACAACGAGAAAACCCACTGTGTGGGAAAACATATTTGCCAATGACATATCTGATAAGGGCCTAATCTCCAAAATTTATAGGGAACTCATACAACTTAACCAAAGAAAGATAAACAATCCAATCAAAAAATGGGCAAAGGACCTAAATAGACACCTTTCAAAAGAGGACATTCAGAAAGCCAAGAGACATATGAAAACATGCTCAAAGTCACTAATCATCCGAGAGATGCAAATCAAAACAGCAATGAGGTACCATCTCACACCTGTCAGACTGGCTATCATCAACAAATCAACAAACGACAAGTGCTGGAGAGGATGTGGAGAAAAAGGAACACTTGTGCACTGCTGGTGGGAATGCAGACTGGTGCAGCCACTATGGAAGACAGTATGGAGTTTCCTTAAAAAACTGAAAATGGAACTCCCATTTGACCCTGTGATCCCACTTCTAGGAATATATCCCAAGAAACCAGAAACACCAATCAGAAAGGATATATGCACCCCTATGTTCATAGCAGCACAATTCACCATAGCTAAGATCTGGAAACAGCCTAAGTGCCCATCAGTAGATGAATGGATTAGAAAACTGAGGTACATCTACACGATGGAATACTATGCTGCTGTAAAAAGGAAGGAACTCTTACCATTTGCAACGTCATGGATGGAACTGGAGAGCATTATGCTAAGTGAAATAAGCCAGTCAATGAAGGAAAAATACCACATGATCTCACTCATTCGTGGACAATAGAGACCATTATAAACTTTTGAACAATAATAGATACAGAGGCAGAGCTGCCTCAAACAGATTGTCAAACTGCAGCGGGAAGGCCGGGGAGGGTTGGGGGGCAGGAGGTAGGGGGGTAAGAGATCAACTAAAGGACTTGTATGCATGCATATAAGCATAACCAATGGACATAAGACACTGGGTGATAGGGGAGGCTAGGGGACTGTCTAGGGCGGGGGGATAAAATGGATACATATGTAATACCCTTTGTAATACTTTAAGTAATAAAAAAAAAAAAAGGCCTTCCCTGCCCGGCTGATGTAGCTCAGTGGTTGAGCATCGACCTATGAACAAGGAGGTCATGGTTCGATTCCCGGTCAGGGCACATGGCCAGGTTGCAGGCTCGATCCCCAATAGGGGTGTGCAAAAGGCAGCCAATCAAAGATTCTCTCTCATCATTAATGCTCTATCTCTCTTTCCCTCCCCCTTCCTCTCTGAAATATATATATATAAAGAAAACAGACTTCTCCAAGGCACATTGTGTTAAAACTGTCTAAAATTAATGACAGAAAAAGAATTCTCATGTCAGCTGGAGGAGAAAAGTCAGTAAACTATAAAGAAAATACCATTATATTATCATTGAATTTGTCATCAGAAACCCTACAAGCCAAGAGGTAGAGGAATCAAACATTCAAACTGCTGAAAGAAAGGAATTACCAGCTAAGAATAATATATCTAGCAAAGTTATCCTTTAAATATGAAAAAAAATGTATACTTTTTCAGATATACTGAAGCTAAGGTAATTTACTACCAGAAGGCCTCCATTGCAGGAAATACTCAATGAGTTACTTTACCCAAACAAAACTATGAATAAACTAACCAATAAGTAGATAGAAGCAGGATATTACGACCCCCCCTTTTTTTTAGAACAGAGTTCTATAAACTTAAATATCACATAAAGGCTTAGAAAGGTAATATCAAAAAAGAAGAAGACCTTAGCTACTTAACGTCAAAGTGAACTCACAGCATAAATATTGTGTCAGGGCCAGCCTGACAGGGTTGAGCTGGGCTGAGGCAGGGAGGTGGGAATTGAGAAAAGAAAGAAAGACAGGAAAGCGGGGTCGGGAGGACCCCAGTTCTCTTGATGAACTGAAGTAACTTTATTAACCACGCAATACTATTTATACATAACACACTGAATAGGAGGTCTGCCAAGAGGAATGTATTCTTTGTTCCTCTTAATCTCTAAGGGAGAGATACAGCAGAAGGACAAGTTCTCAGTACAGCATATCTCAGTAAATAGGTACAGACTTCTTGGCAAACTATGAAAGGCTGTTCTCATTCTACAAATGTTACTCCCATTCTACTGATAATCGCTATCCACACAAGTCTGGGAAAACTGTGTGGGTAAGGGTCCCAGCCTTGCTAGCCCCTGCAGGTGCAAGGACCTTGCCAGCTTACATCTGGCCCCCAACAATATGGATAATTTGTGACAACAAAAACAAAGGGAAGAAGGTAAAGGTTTGAATTTGCAAAGGGGTGTGGAGATTAGATACATTCAAAAGAAAAAGAACTATTATTTATATGAAACTTTCTTTTGCATAAATTTGATGGTAAACACACACAAAAACAAACCCCACAAAACTGAGGATAAAAAAGAAAACAAATGGAAAAAATTATAGAATACCATCAAACTAAAATGACAGACAAAAACACAAGAGGAAAAAAAAACCAATAGAGGCACAGAGTTACCAGAAAACAAAAAATAGAATGGCTATAGAGAATCCTCATCCTATCTAATAATAGACAAACATGGTAATTGACCATACCTCCGCTATACTTCCCATTGACTAATCAGCAGAATATGCAAATTAACTGCCAACAAAGATGGCGGCCGGCAGCCACGCAGCTGAAGCGAACATGAGGCTTGCTTGCTCCAGTGATGGAGGAAGCCAAGGTTCCCTGCCTGCTGCGGCCCAGCTCTGAGCTCCGGAAGCAACAATGTTTCAATTATAGAAGCCAAACAAACCCCAGATACCTGCTTTCAACCAGCGACGGCCTCAGAGCTGGAGCCAGCTCTCAGCTCCAGTGACAGCTATAGAAGGTAAATAAATCCCAGAATCAAAACAACAGGAAAAAAAAAAAAAGAGGCTGGGAGCTTCAGTCGCCTGCCAGCCTGAAAACAGCCCTCAGCCCCTCACCCAGACTGCCCAGGCACCCCAGTGGGGAACCCCAACCTGAAGGGGGTGTGACCAGCTGCAAACAGCCATCAGCCTGTCATCAGGCTGGCCAGGCACCCAAGCGGGACCCCCACCCTGATCTGGATCACCCTTCAGGGCAAACCAGCCGGCCCCCACCCGTGCACAGGCCTCTATCCTATATAGTAAAAGGGTAATATGCAAACTGACCCTAACAGCAGAAAGACTGGGAATGACTGGTCACTATGACACACACTGACCACCAGGGGGAAGACGCTCAATGCAGGAGCTGCCCTCTGGTGGTCAGTGAGCTCTCACAGAGGGGAGCTCTGCTCAGACACAAGCCAGGCTGATGGCTGCCAGTATAGCAGTGGTGGTGGGAGCCTCTCCTGCCTCCTCAGCAGCGCTAAGGATGTCTGACTGCAGCTTAGGTCTGCTCCCCGCTGGCAAATGGACATTCCCCGAGGGCTGCCGGGCTGCCAGAGAGATGTCTGATTGCCATCTTAGGCCCAATACCCCGGGGAGCAGGCCTAAGCCAGCAAGTGGTCATCCCGAGGGGTCCCAGACTACGAGAGGGCACAGGCCGGGCTGAGGGACCCCCTACCACCAAGTGCACAAATTTTTGTGCACTGGGCCTCTAGTGCAATAATAATCACCCTAAATGTAAAAATTCTGAATTCACCAATAAAAATGAACAGAGTAACAGACTGGATCAAAAAAAACAAAACCCAACCAATAATGACTTCAGGAGACACATATAAGCTACAAAGAAAAATACAGACATAAAGTGAAAGGTTGAAAACAGCTTCTCCAAAGAAATGGCATCCACAGAAAAGCAGGTATAGCCATATTTATATCAGATAAAATAGATTTCAAGACTAAAAAGATAACAAAATGAAAAGATGGACATTGTATGATAAAGTTAACACTAAATAAAAATGACAGTTCTGAATATATATGCAACCAATCAGAAAGCACCAAAATATACAAAGCAACTACTTACAGAACTAAAGGGAGAAACTGACAAAAACACAATCATACATGGGGGCCTAAATACCCCATTGACAGTTATGGGTATATCATCCAAACAAAAAATCAATTAAAAATATCAGCCTTAAATAACACCTTAGACCAAATGGACATAATTGACAACTATAGAGCCTTTCATCCCAGAACACCAGATTATACATTCTTCTTTAGTACACATGGAACACTCTCAAAAATAGACCATATGTTGGAATAGAAAACTAGTTTCAAAAAATTTAAGAACACTGAAATCATACAAAGTATATTCTCTAACTACAATGCTTTGAAATTAGAAATCAACTGCAAAGAAAGGAAAAATGCTGCCACAAATACATGGAGATTAAATAGCATGCTATTGAAAAGTGACTGGGTAAATGAAGAAGTGAAAGATGAGATCAAAATATACAGACACATGAGAAGAGAATAGGACATATAAAAAGTTCTGGGATGTGCAAAAGCAGCTTACTAGTACAAATGAAGCTTACATCAGTACAAGCCTATCTCAAGAAGAGAAATTTCAATTAAACAACCTAACATTACATTTTAAAGAACTAGAAAAAGAAGAATAAAAGCAGCCCAAAGTCAGAAGAAAAACAGAAACAAAAATTAAATGAATTAAATGAAATAAAGAATAAAACTATTACACAAAAAATTAATGCAATAAAGAGCTGGTTCTTTGAAAAGATTAATAAAATTGACAAAACCTTGGCTAAAAAAAGAGAGAGAAAAACTCAAACAAAATCAGAAGTGAAAGAGAAGTTACCACAGACATCACAGATATATAAAGAATAATACTATAAAAGACTACATAACACCAAATTCAATAATCTAGAACAAATGTATAAGTTTCTAGAAATATATGACTTTCCCAGATTGAAACACAAAAAAACTGGGAAATCTAAATAGACCGATCAACATTGAGGAAATTGAAACAACCACCAAAAAACTTCCAAAAAGTAAAAGTCCAATACCGCATGGCTTCACTCGTGAATTTTACCAAATTTTCAAAAAAGTTGTAATACCTATCCTTCTCAAACTCTTCCAAAAAAATTGAGGAAGATGCATACTTCCTAACACATTTTGAGGTAAACATAACCCTGCTCCCCAAAACTGGCAAAGATAACACACAAAAAAGCAAACTACAGATTAATATCTCTGATGAATACAGATATAAAAATCCTAAAGAAAATACTAGCAAATCTAATACAATATATTTTTTTAAAAAATAATACATCACAGTCAAGTGGGGTTCATTCCGAGCACAAGGGTGATTGAGCATACTCAAGTTGATCAATGCAGTATACCACATTAACAAAGGATAAAATCATATGACCATATTAATAGAGTAAGTAAAAACATTTGACAAGATACAAAATCCATTTATAATTAAAATAATCCATAAAGTGGGTATATAAGGAACCTACCTCAGTATAATAAAGGCGTTATATGACAAAAACCTCAGCTAATATAATAATGGTGAAAAACTTAACGATTTTTGGGAATGGTGGTGTAAGAGATTTCCATGGTCTCTCCCCTTTAAGTTTCAACAATTTGGAAAGCTATAAATCAACAAAGGATTCCATGCTCGATGCACAAACATGACAGAGATCCGTGGATTGGCACGTCTAAAGGTGGGCAATTAAGAGCATACTAGGGAGTTGAGAAGAAAGAAAAGCTCAAAGGAGCTACACATACAGCCCTGCAACTGGGAGCTCATTGCAAGGCTCAAGCCAGAGAGGGGAGGAATCAGGTTGTGGCAGATGCTACCTTCTGCTGAGAGGAGCAAAGAGATTCAGTGGACATTCCTGCAGGAGTAGCAGTACAGGCTGTGGCCACTACAGATGTGCAGCTTCAGTTGTCTGGCAGTCAGCATTCCAGACAGAGAGACAAAGCTGCCAACCCTGGCCACCCCATAACTTCACAGAGCTCAGCTCCACTCACCCTTACAGAGCACATTATCTGAAAACCTGAGAACTCGTACTAGAATATTGCTTTTTCCTTGAGAAAAGGACACTCTGACTAATACAGAGTTGGGGCGCAGGGGAGGACACTGTGAAAGTCCATACGAGGGCAAAACAACAAAGGAGGTGGTCTTATTCCCCCAGCCCACCCCAACCCCATGTATTGCAGCTATAATGATGGCAGTGTTTGGCTGTAGGGGACAGCAATGGGATTTCACAGATGTAGAGCTGCATGGCTCATTGCATTGCCCTAGGGCAGTGATGGCGAACCTTTTGAGCTCGGTGTGTCAGCATTTTGAAAAACCCTAACTTAACTCTGGTGCCATGTCACATATAGAAATTTTTTGATATTTGCAACCATAGTAAAAGAAAGACTTATATTTTTGATATTTATTTTATATATTTAAATGCCCTTTAACAAAGAAAAATCAACCAAAAATGAGTTCGCGTGTCACCTCTGACATACGTGTCAGAGGTTCGCCATCACTGCCCTAGGGGTTGGGCTCTGGGACTGGGATTGACCAGATCACAAGAATGGCACCCACTTTCCCAGGAAACACAGGCCATTTTCAACTGCACTGCAAAGATCTGAAAATCAGGAAAAGGGCAAGAGAGCTAAAAAAAAAAAAAAAAAAAAAAAAGTGATTCAGCACCACCTACTGGAAAACAATAGAATTATTTCTTAATCTACAATGCCACTAATGCATAGATGCCTAGCCAGAGAAGGAATCCATCAAATACCACAATTAACCAAAGTAGCAAGGCAGCTCAGATAGAAAAATTTAAAATCTCCAGAGAACAGTCTTAAAGACATGGAAGTAGGTGAATTAAATGACATAGAATTCAATATTGCATTCTGAAAAAACTCAATGAGATGCAATAAAACAAGGATAGGCATTTCAATGAGTTCAGTAAACAAATCAATGAACAAAAGAAGTACTTTACCAAAAAGATTGAAACTGTTTACCAAAAAGATTAAAAAAGAGCCAAACAGAAAATCTGAAGATAAAGAACTCAATAAATAAAATAAGATCAAGAGCCCCGGCTGCTTTTGCTCAGTGGTTAGAGCATCGGCCCATGGATTGAAGAGTCACAGGTTTGATTCTGGTCAAGGGCACATACCTCAGTTGTAGGCTCAATCCCTGGCCCTGACCTGGTCAGGGCACGTGAGGGAGGCAACCAGTCAGTGTGTCCCTCACATTGATGTTTTTCTCTCTGTCTCTACTCCTCCTTCTACTCTCTCTAAAAATGAGTGGGAAAAATATCCTTAGGTGAGAATTAACAACAAAAAAATTGAGAGAGAGAGAGAGATCAAGAATGAACTATCTAGGACAGAAAATAGAGCTGACCAGGAAGAGAGAAAAATTAGTGATATCAATGATAGAATCTATAAATAATTCAAAGGAAAGGAAAGAGAGACTTGAGCATAAGAATAGAATGAAAGAATCTATGAGGACTATCTGAGTCTATCAGCAAGAGCAATCTACAATAATAACAGTGTAATATGCTAATTAGACCAGATGTTCTTCCGGACAACCTTCTGGACGAAGCTGGGGCTTCGAGGGAAGCCCAGGTCCCAGGTGCCAGCGGCTGGAGGGAAGTCCGGCTCCTGAGTGCCAGAGGGAAGCCTGTGCCGGTAGCTGCGGGGGAAAAAAGGCCTACTCTTGCATGAATTTTGTGCATCGGGCCTCTAATATAAGAATAAGCATACCAGAAGAAGAAGAAAGGGAGAAAGGATAACTGATGACAAATTCCAAAATATATGTAAAGAGTTATATCCTCAAATCCAAGAAGCAAACAGTACACCTAATTACCCGAATATAAAAAAGGCCTTCTCCAAGTCACATTGTATTAAAATTGTCAAAACTTAATGACAAATAAAGAGTTCTTAAGACAATCAAGAAAAAGAAGAAAGTATTCTATAAAAGAGAGCCCATTCAAGTATCATCATACTTCTTAGCAGAAACTCTAAAATTAGAAGAGAGTGAAACCAAATATTCAAATTAATAAAAAGGAGAAATTACCCACCAATAATAATGTATCCAGCAAAGTTAATCTTTTTTAAAAAAATATTTGTATTGATTTCAGAGAGAAAGGGAGAGGGAGAGAGAGATAGAAACATCAATGATGAGAGAGAATTATTGATTGGCTGCCTCCTGCACGCCCCCTGCTGTGGATTGAGCCTGAAACCCAGGCATGTGCCCTTGACTAGAATAGAACTCGGGACCCTTCAGTCCACAGGCCAATGCTCTATCCACTGAGCCAAACCAGCTAGGGCAAAGTTAATCTTTAGATATGAGAGAAATAAACTTTTCCAGACAAACAAAAGCTGAAGGAATTTATCAACAGAAGCTCTCCATTCCAAGAAATACTTAAGGGGGCATTTTACCCTAAACCCGTGGTCAGCAAACTGCGGCTCCCAAGCCACATGCAGCTCTTTGGCCTCTTGAGTGTGGCTCTTCCACAAAATACCACATGCGGGCACGCACGTACAATGCGATTGAAACTTCGTGGCCCATGCGCAGAAGTGGGTATTTTGTGGAAGAGCCAGTATTTTGTGGAAGAGCCACACTCAAGGGGCCAAAGAGCCGCATGTGGCTCGTGGGCCGCAGTTTGCTGAGCCGCAGTTTGCCGACCACTGCCCTAAACAAAGAACAAAAGGAAACAAAATCATGAGTAAGATCACCAATCAACTCAAAAAATAAATAGGGATAATTTCTGGCAATAAAAACATAAAAAAGGAGGGGGTAAAGGTCTGAATATGCAGAGGATGGAAATTATATGCATTAAAAAGGAAAAGGACTACTGTATATATGTGATGGCGAACCTATGACACGTGTCAGAGGTGACACGCGTTGATTTTTCTTGGTTAAATGGCATTTAAATATGTAAAATAAATATCAAAAATATAAATCTTTATTTTACTATGGTTGCAAATATCAAAAAATTTCTATATGTGACACGGCACCAGAGTTAAGTTAGGGTTTTTCAAAATGCTGGCACACTGAGCTCAAAAGGCTCGCCATCACTGGTATATATAAAACTTTCTTTTGCATAAACCTAATGGTAACCACACACACACAAAACAGAAATGAAACACAAAACTTAAAAAAAAGAAAACAAAAGGAAAAAAGTATGAAACACCACCAAACAAAAACAAAAGAGAGAAACACAGGAAAAAACAAAAACAAAAAATCAAAAACAATGAAAGCACCGAGCTACCAGAAAATAAAAGATAAAATGGCTATAGAAAATATGCATACATTAATAATTACCCTAAATGTAAATGCATTGAATTCACCAGTAAAAAGGTACACAGTAGCAGACTGGATAAAAAACAAACAAACAAAAATTCATCTATATGCTGCCTTCAGGAGAAACATCTAAACTGCAAAGATAAAGATAGAGTGGGAAAGATGGGAAATGATTCTACAAGTAAATAGCATCTACAGAAAAGCAGGTATAGCCATAATTATATCTGACAAAATAAATTTAAAGATAACAAAGGTAACAAGAGACTAATTTGAACAATTTTTAATGAAAGAAAAAACATTAACTACATCAATAAGACATAACACTTCTTAATATATATACACCCAATCAAGGAGCACCAAAATATATAAAGCAACTACCAACAGAACTAAAGAAAGAAACAGACAAAAACACAATCATAGTTGGGGACCTAAATACAGCATTGACAGGTCTAAATAGATCTTCCAAACAAAAACAGTAATTTTAAAAAATCGGCCTTAAGTGACACATTAGAAAAAATGGAGATAATTGACATTTAGAGCCTTTCATCCAAGAACATCAGATTATACATTCTTCTACACTGCACATGGAACATTCTGAAGGATAGACCATATGTTGGGTCACAAAACTAGACTCAACAAATTTAGAAAGACTGAAATCATACAAAGCATATTCTCTGACCACAAGCTGTGAAATTAGAAATCAACTGCAAAAAAAGACAGAAAAATACCCCAACAAATTATATGGAGATTAAACAGCATACTACTAAAAAATAACTGGATAAAGAAGAAATAAAAGGAGAGATCAAAAGACATTTAGAGGAGGAGATAAAAAATGGCAGCCAAATAGGCAGATGTGTCATGCACCTTGTCCTGGGGCCAGACTGGAAAAGCAATTAAATTGGAGAACATCCACCTGGAATTAACAAATTAGACACAGCTGAGGCGACAATTTATAACAAGGAAGGACAGAGGACACCTGGAGAATGATGGGAACAGGATTCTGGACTGGAGTGGGCCAGCCAGCCACCAGGCCGAGATGGTGAGGAGGAAGCTATGGTGCACCAAAGCTCCATCCCTTGGCAACAGGCATAACATCCAACTGTGGAAAGGAAAAGTCACATGGCTGCTGCTGGTCAGGGAATCTGGACATAAGACCACAGCCACAAAAGGCTGAGGCAGCCCCAGCAGCATGGTGCTGAGGGGAGAGAAACCCACAGTTTCATGGTGGTTTTGGTTTTGGTTTGTCTTTGCTTTTATTCATTAAACCCAGAACAAAGGATTTTTCGATTGCAAACGTTCACCCGAGGCTTCAGTTCAGAGGCATAGAATTGAGGTGCCTGAAGAGAGGCAAGGGAGGAAAGCAGGGCAGGGAGATGTGCCAAGGACTCTGGCAGTGGTACATTCTAAAACCTTCCAAATCTAAGCAGCCATTTCTCCCCTGAAGAGCTAGCCCCTCACAGTAGCCTGCTACACCATGCCTGCATTTTGAGTTATACAAAGGAAACAAAGGCAGAGGCTAAGTTTATGGGTCTGAATAGGCCCAGAGAGCCCTCAGTGACTGGAATAGATAAGGGGCTAGTCTGCCCCGCTATTCTGGGAACCAGACTGATAAACAATCCAGGTTGCCAGCCAACCCCATTGGTCTCCATACAAGGATCTCTGAACAACCAAGGCCAAAGTAACATTTTGGACCACTCATGGAGGAGTATCTCTGGATCAGGGAAAAAACATCCATCTTATTCCTGGAAAGTGAAACAGCACCAACCCTACTTAAAGCCCTGTCAGAAACAGATGCTTGAGTGATTAAGACTGACATCTGGCAGACAGGCAAAATGGGCAGATTGGCCCCACATGCTTGCAGCCAAGGCCTGTGGAGACAAACACAAGCAGAGGAGCAGTGGATGGCTCGGAGCTTCAACACAGTGCTAAACGCCAAAGACAGTGCATGACAATGGTCAAATCTAACTACTTAACAGGAAGCCCAGAATTGGGAGAAAGAAGTGAGGAGTGGGGTCCAAAACCAGCTCCCATGGTGCATCAAAACTCAGCTGAAGCGAACACTTCATTTTTTTAGTTTTAATTTATAAAAAAATTTTAATGTATATGTTTTGTTATTTTGTTTTATGTTCACCTTTTTCTTTTTTGCTTCTACTTTTTTCATCCTGCTTTTCTTCTCCTTCTTATTTTAGTTTTTCTCTTTTCTTTCTTTATACCCCTTTTAAAAAAATAATCTTCTTTATCTGCTTTATTGATGTGTTATTATTATTGTAGTCTCTGTTGGCTTATTAATATATCTAATTTCCTCTTCCCTGCTCCTACTGCATTTCTACTTCTCTATTCTTTTTCTTTGCTACTCATTTTCTTTCCACTCCCCTCTCATGCTCATTTCTTCCCTAATTTTTTAATTGGTCTCACTTCCTAAATTCAGACCTATCTGCACTCTCCTCTATTCTCCTTTTCCAAATAAATAAATAATTATTTTTTTCTTCTTGTCAACTCATTCTCTTTCACCCTCCTCTATACTAAAACATGGTCCTTCCCCTACTCATCCTATTCCTTAACCTCAATTTCTGTGTTTAACATCTGCCTGTACAGATTCTGCCCCCCCTTTCTCTGGGTGTTTTTGTTTGCACTTTTCGGTTCGTTTGTTTGTTTGTTTAGTTTGTGCTTTCTCCCATATTCTAAACTTTTTTTCTGTCCTCTATCATTTTTGTTCTCTTTTCTCTTTCCTACTTTGCTTTTATCTGGGTCACTTTTATTGGGTTTATAAAGGTGTCTTGTGTACATTCTTGTCTGTTCACTCTGTGTTGTGTCTTGTCATGTTGTATTTTGTGCTATTCAGTCAGCACCTCCACACAGCTGGCATGACGTGGTAGAGAGTGAGCCATATAATCAGACACCTTGAAAGGAGACTCGATACATGAATGTGACAACATTCAAGACGCAACTACATCAGGAGAACCCAAATATCTCAAGTAGGAAATCTTCTTAGAACACTCAGCCCAGAAGAATTGAAAGACTGCACCACTGGGTCCCACAAAACAACCCCAAAATAAGACCAATTCAAAAAATCTGGGTGGCATAGCAATTTAATCTAACACATAGAAACAAATTACAAAGGAATGGCAAAAATGGGGAGACAAAGAGACAACCCCCATATGAAAGAAAAGGCGGATCAGCAGGAAAAGGAAATAAATGAAATGGAGGCAAGGAAATTGTCAGAGAAAGAATTCAGAGTAATGGCTATAACAGCGGTTCTCAACCTGTGGGTTGCGACCCCTTTGGGGGTCGAATGACTTTCACAGGGGTCGCCTAAGACCATCAGAAAACACATATATAATTACATATTGGTTTTGTGATTAATCACTATGCTTTAATTATGTTCAATTTGTAACAATGAAAATACATCCTGCATATCAGATATTTACATTACAATTCATAACAGTAGCAAAATTACAGTTATGAAGTAGCAATGAAAATAATTTTATGGTTGGGGGTCACCATAACATGAGGAACAGTATTAAAGAGTCGCAGCATTAGGAAGGTTGAGAACCACTGGGCTATAAAAATGCTCAAATGGCTGGATGAGAAAGTTACCAACATGTGTAAGAATCAAGAGGAAATGAAGAATGATATAGCTGAAATAAATAACACAATGGAAGGTTTCAAAAGTAGACTAATAGACACTGAGGACCAAATCACAGAGTTAGGAGATAAGGTAGAAAAAAACACCCAAGCAGATCAGCAACTGGAAAAAAAATTAAAAATCAGGAAGACAGTCTAAGGGAGCTTTGGGACAACATGAAACAAAACAACACCCACATAATAGGGTTGCCAGAGGAAGAGGAAGCTGAGCAAGGAATAGAAAACCTGATGAAATAATGACAGAAAACTTCGCTTGACTTTGGGAAGAAAAAAGTCACACATATCCAAGAAGCATACAAAGTCCCATAAGATGAACCCCAAAAGACTGGCACCAAGACACATCATGGGGAGACAAAATGGCGGCAGAATAGATGGATGTGCCCCGAGCCTTGTCTCAGAGCAGATAGAATGAGCAACTAAATCGAATAACATCCACCCCAAATTGGCAAAGTAGACACAGCTGGTGAGACAATTCACAGCCAGGAAGGGCAGAGGACACTGGGAGAATGGTGAAATCAGGGATCTGGGCTGGGAGAACTGCGAGGCCTCAGAGCCCAGAAGGTTAGAGGGAAAACGCACTGAGGCCGCGTCCCTTGGGTCAGGCACAGAGTCTGACTGTGGAAAGGAGGTCCGCAGGACTGCTGGTGGCAGGGGATTCTAGATCTGGGTCCACAGTCATAACAGACTGAGCCCAGAGGGGGCATTCAGGACGGCTGCCCAGACCATGTGGTGCCAGGGGAGAGGGGCTCGCAGAGGCACAGCTCTTTCCCCTCTTTTTGGTCTTTGCTTTTCTTCATTGAACCTAGTTCATAGGATCTTTCAGATACGGACACTTACCCATGGCTGAAGTGCAGGAGAAGGTGAGGACTTGTGAAGTCAGGGGAGAGGTTGGGGTGAGGAAAGGGCACGGGAGAGGTGGCCACAAGTCTGGCGCTGATTCCTACCTGACACACGGGATCTAGGTAGCCATTTTCGCCTGAAGAGACAGCCCCTCTCTACAGTCTCCAGGCAACCAATACAGCCACCCACAGACTATGCCCTGAGTGGTACAAAGGATAAAAAAAAATCTGAATAGTCCCTGAGAGTCCACAGGGACTGGCCTAAAGAGAGGCCTTCAGTCCCAGCAAGAGAAAACTGAGAAGCCACAGACAGTACAGAAGAGTGAGATCTTAAACCAGCCAAAGGAACGATACTTCACTTTTTAATTTTTATTTTATTTTATTTTATTATTTATTTTGCTGTCCCTTTTTTCTTTTTTCTTTATTTTCCTTTTTTCATTTGTTTCTTTATTTTCTATTTCTTTTCACATTATTTTTCCATCATTCTAATTTATTTTATTTTATCCTTTTTAAAATACATTTTTATTGATTTCAGAGAGGAAAGGAGAAAGAGAAACATCAATGATGAAAGAGAACAATCGATCAGCCAACTTCTGCACACCCCCTGCTGGGGATCGAGCCCACAACCTAAGCATGTGCCCTTGACCAGAATCAAACCTGGGACTCTTCAGTCCACAGGCCAAGGCTCTATCCACTGAGCCAAGCCAGCTAGGGGTATCCTATTATCCTATTTTTTTAAATCAATTTTTTAAAATTTATCATTATTATTATTATTTTCTTCTCTTTCTCTTTCTTCTTATCCATTCATCCTCTTTCTACTTCCTCTATACTGAACTGAGGTCCTCCCCATATTCATCCAATTCTTAACCTTACTTACTGTATATAAGATTCTGCCCCACCCTCTTAAATGGGAATTTGGTGTTTGTATGCTTTGGTTTGCCTATTTGTTTTCTGGTGTTTTCTCCATATATATATAATTATATATATATATATAAAGTTTATAATTATATACATATATATGATTTTCCTTTTTCTTCCTTTTTCTTCTTTTTCTTTTCTCTCATACCATTTTTTCTCTCTTTGATATCATTTCTGCTCTCTTTTCTCTCCCCCAATTCTCTTTTCTCTGGTGATCACTTATATTGGGGTTATTGGTGTCATGAGTACATTTGTGTTTTGTTCCCTTATGTCGTGTCTTGTCAAGGTGAATTTTACCCTGTTTGGCCAATATGCTAGAGAGTGAGCCACATAACCAGATACCCAGAGAGGAGGCTCCATCCATGAACGGGTCAATAACACTCCAAACCCAACTACAGAGGCAGGAAAAAGGCAGCAGTGAGGGAGAGAGCATGAGTGAGTAAGGGAGCAAAAGAGGAGTGTGTGGTCATGTTGGGCATGTGTGTGTGTGTGTGTGATAGAGGCACAGTTAGATCGTGCAGGACTGTCAGGGGCAGGCTAACTGGGCTCGCCTAACTAGGCAGCCTCTGTTACTGTTGAAAACAGTCCCGGAGCGGCTGGCTCTTCCTCAGAAGCCTTGCCTTTTTGAAGGGGAGAGCTGCTGTGACTGGGAGCCCAGCCTCACCTCCACCCAGGTTGTCCTCAGATAACACCCGGGACTCTACAGCCACCCCCACCAGGGATGTGCTGTCTTGGCTGCAGTACCACAGTCACTGAGACTCCAGTAACCCTGGGCGCAGGCTCCTGTGAGTTCCAAAGAGCACTCCCCTCTGACCAGCCCAACACTTTAGCCCAGAGCACTGCGACAACATGAGCAGCAGACATGTGAGCAGTCCATTCCTGTCCGAGGAGCAGCAGCCCCACAAGCAGCCCACACCAGGCCAAGGAGCAGCAGCCTCACGCGGCCTGCCCCTGTCCAAGGAGCAGTGGCTGTGTGAGCGGCAAACCCCCAGCCCCCGTCCAAGGAGCAGCAGCTCTGTGCACAGCCCACCCCCATCCGAGAAGCAGGAGATGTGCGAGCAGCTCGTACCCATCTGAGGAGCAGCAGCTGCACAAGAAGCCAACCCACAACTGAGGAGCAGCAGCCGTGCAAGCAGCCCACCCCTTTCCGAGGAGCAGCAGCCGCATGAGAACCCCACCCACATTCGAGGAGCAGCAGCCTTGTGCACAGCTCACCCCTGTCCGAAGAGCAGCAGCATGCCCCTATCCAAGGAGCTGTAGCCGTGCGAGCAGCCTGCCTCTGTCCGAGGAGCAGCAGCCGCATGAGCAGCCCGCCCACGAACAAGGAGCGGCAGACCCACACAGCCTGCCAAAGTCCAAGGAGCAGCTGCTGAACGCGCAGCTCGCCCCCATCTGAGGAGCAGCAGCCTCACAAGCAACCTGCCCCTGTCCAAGGAGCAGCAGCCCCAAGAGCAGCATGCCCCCATCTGAGGAGCAGCAGTCCCTGCAAACAGCCTGCTCCTGTCCGAGAAGCAGCAGCTGCGCAAGCAGCCCGTCCCTGTCCATGGAGCAGCAGCTGTGCACAGCCCACCCCTATCCAAGGAGCAGCAGCTCCATGAGCAACCCGCCCCTGTCTGAAGAGCAGCAGCTATGTGAGCAGTTTGCCACTGTCCGAGGAGCGGCAGCCACGCACAGCCCACCCCTGTCTGAGGAGCAGCAGCCTTGTGAGCAGCCCACACCCATCCGAGGAACAGCAGCTGCACGAGCAGCCTCCCCACACCCAGCCAGAGGAGCCACCACTGCTGCGAACAATGCCCACCGGAGGAGCCGCTGACAACTGAGCAGCAGCCACTGCTGCAACCGCCCAAGGAGCAGTGGCTGCCCGAGGAGCCACTGCCACCCAAGGAGCAGCCCCTGTACAACTAAACACCTAGATCCTTTGGGTAGACAAAGAAACTCCCAAAGGAAAGAAAAGGCGGTATCTCCAGAAAAGCAGCTAAGTGATACAGAGGCACACAGTATGTCAGAAAAAGAATTCAGACTAAATGTCATACAGTTCATAAACTGGATGGATGAAAAAAACAACTTATGTAAGAATCAAGAAGAAATAAAGACTGATATAGCTGCAATAAAAACAAAAAGAAAACATAGAAAGTTTCAACAGTAGACCAGGAGAAGCAGAGGACTGAATTAGCAAATTAGAAGACAGTGAAGCAAAGCACACCCAAACTGAACTGCAACTGGAGAAAAAAATGAAAGGCATGAGGAGAGGCTAAGGGAGCTATGGGACAACATGAAACACAGCAACATACAAATAATAGGGGTGCCAGAATGACAGGAAGAGGAACAAGGGTTAGAAAACCTATTTGAAGAAATAATGTCAGAAAACTTCCCATAAGTGGGGGAGAAAAAAGTCACACAAGCACAAAGAGTCCCAAACAAGATGAAACCTGAAAAGACCCACACAAAGACACGTCATAATTACTGTGGCAAATGATCAGGACAAAGAGAGAATCTTAATGGCTGCAAGAGAGAGAAAAAAAGTTACATACAAGGGATCTCCCATTAGATTATCAAATGATTTCTCAACAGAAACACATCAGGCCAGAAAGGAATGGAAGGAAACTTACAAAGTGATGCAAAGCAAGGGACTGAATCCAAGAATACTCTATCCAGCAGGGCTATCATTCAAAATTGAAGAGGAAATAAGGAGCTTCACAGACAAAAAAAGACTAAGGGAGTTTATCACTACCAAGCCAGCAATGCAAGAACTGCTAAAGGAACTGGTGTAAAAAGAAGAAATTAAAAGGGAAGAAGCAACACAAGCACAAAAAATAAAAATGGCTACAAACAAGTATCTATCAATAATAACTTTAAACGTAAATGGACTAAATGCTCTGATCAAAAGTCATCATGTGGCTGAATGGATAAAAAAAAAACATGACCCATATATATGCTGTCTACAAGAGACCAACCTCAGAACAAGGGACTCATATGGACTAAAAGTGAAGGGATGGAAAAATATCTTTCAGGCAAATGAATGTGAAAAAAAAGCTGGGGTTGCAATACTTATATTGGACAAAATAGACCTCAACAAGAGATAAGGAAGGCCACTTCATAATACTAAAGAAATCGATACAAGAGGATATAACCCTGATAAACATATATGCACCCAATGCAGGAGCACCCAAATACATAAAAAAAAACTTCTCGAAGATATCAAGGGAGACATCGAAAACAACACAATGATATTAGGGTACTTTAATACACCACTGACATTTCTGGATAAATCCTCTAGACAAAAAATCAGCAAAGAAACAGCAATCCTAAATGACTCACTAGATCAGATTAACTTAATTGACATCTTCAGAACATTTCATCTCAAAGCCAGGGAATATACGTTCTTCTCAAGTGCACATGGGACATTTTCAAAGATAGACCACATATTGGGGCAGAGGCAAAGTCTTTCCAAATTCAAGAAGATTTAAATCATATCAAGCATCTTCTCAGACCACAATGGCATAATATTAGAAATAAACTTTAATAAAAACAATCAAAAACACTTGGAGGCTGAATAGCATGCTATTAAACAATTATTGAGTTACCAAAGAGATCAAAGAAGAAATTAAAAACATCCTGGATACGAATGACAATGAAAACACAACAATCCAAAAATCTATGGGACACAATAAAAGCTGTCCTGAGAGGGAAGTTTGTAGCTCTACAGGCCTACCTCAAAAAAATAAGAAAAATGGTAGTAAATTAGCTAACTCTACAACTTAAAGAATTAGAAAGAGAGCAACATCAAAAGCCCACAGTGAGCAGAAGGAAGGAGACAATAAAGATCAGAGCAGAAATAAATGACATAGAGACGAAATAAATAAATAAATAAGATCAATGAAACAAAGAGCTGGTTCTTTGAAAGGATAAATAAGATTGATGGCCCTAACCGGTTTGGCTTAGTGGATAGAGCGTCGTCCTGCAGACTCAAGGGTCCCAAGTTTGATTCTGATAAAGGTCATGTACCTTGGTTGCGGGCACATCTCCAGTAGGGGGCATGCAGGAGGCAGCTGATCGATGTTTCTAACTCTCTATACCTCTCCCTTTCTCTGTAAAAAACCAATAAAATATATTTTTTAAAAAAGATTGATGAACCTCTAGCCAGGCTCACCAAGAAGCAAAGAGAGAGGACCCAAATAAACAAAATCAGAAATGAAAGAGGCAAAATAACAACAGACCCCACAGAAATTAAAAGGAATGTTAAAAAATACTATGAACAACTCTATTCCAACAAACTAGACAGCCTAGAGGAAATGGACATATTCCTAGAAAAATACAATCTTCCAAAAGTCAATCAGGAAGAAACTAAAAATCTCAATAGGCTGATAACTATGGAAGAAATTGAAGCAGTAATCAAAAAGCTTCCAGCAAACAAAAGCCCGGGGCCAGACGGCTTCACAGGGGAGTTTTAGCAAACATTCAAGGAAGAACTAAAACCTATCCTCCTCAGACTATTCCAAAAAATTCAAGAGGAAGGAACATTTCCAAGCTCTTTCTCTGAAGCCAGCATTATTGTAATAACAAAACCAGATAAAGAGAACACAATGAATGAGAATTACAAGCCAATATCCCTCATGAAGAGAGATGTCAAAATTCTCAACAAAATTCTAGCAATTGGATCCAGCAGTACATCAGAAAGATCATACACATAAATTTTAGGAGAGTTTGTTCTAGGTCTGTGAAATATGCCATTGGTATATTAATAGGGATTGCATTGAATCTATAGATTGCTTTGGATAGTATGGATATTTTAATGATATTGATTCCGCATTGTCCTTTGATTTGCATGTCTCGGATGATTAGTGACTTTGAGCATGTTTTGATATGTCTCTTGACCTTCCTTATGTCTTCTTTTGAAAAATATTTATTTAGGTCCGTAGCCCATTTTTTGATTGGGTTGTTTATCTTCCTTTTGTTAAGTTGTATGAGTTCCCTGTAAATGTTGGAGATTAAACCTTTATCAGTTGATAACATTGGCAAATATGTTCTCCCATGCAGTGGGCTTTCTTGTTGTTTTGTTGATGGTTTCTTTTGCTATGCAAAAGCTTTTTATTTTGATGTAGTCCCATTTGTTTATTTTCTCTTTAGTTTCCATTGCCCTAGGAGCTGTATCAGTGAAGAAATTGCTTTGGCATAGGTCTGAGATTTTGCTGCCTGTGGATTCCTCTAGTATTTTTATGGTTTCCCATCTTATGTTTAAGTCCTCTATCCATTTTCAGTTTATTCTTGTGTATGGTGTAAGCTGATGGTCTAGTCTCATTTTTTTTGCATGTATCTGTCCAATTTTCCCAACACCACTTATTGAAGAGACTGTCTTGACTCCATTTTATCTTCTTCCCTGCTTGTGAAATATTAATTGGGCATAGTGGTTTGGGTCGATTTCTGGGATCTCTATTCTATTCTATTGATCTGTATGTCTGTTCTTGTGCCAGTACCAGGCAGTTTTGAGAACAGTGGCTTTGTAATACAGCTTGATATCTGGCCCCTTCCTCCAACAGAGAGCATAGTTAATCTCCTCTTGAGTGACTGGACTTTTATTATTATCATCATATTATAATTATTACTGAGAAGCTTTATTATAAATCCTTCATTTTAGTTACATCTATTTATTATAGCTTAACAACTTTGAGATTTTTAAAGCCAATTATTACCTAAAGCATCTTCTTGACCAATTTTGTAACAGGCATAACTCGATGTGAACGTACCATTTTATTTTATTTTCCTTTATAAAAACAGTGCCCCTGCTTCACAGCTAGAGGGTACTTCTACAGATCTATTCCTCCCAGTGTTAAGGGGAAAAACAGAACATTGGGGACTAGTTATAGTTATGGGAAACATTAATTATGCTGTTAACCATGACTGCCCTTTCTGTTCAAAGAAAGGACATACTAATCTGGCTGGGAGTCATATGCCCCTGGGACCTGGGAGTCGCCCTTAGAATTCAGTCCATCTTCATTCAAGAACTGCCCATTATCATAGAAGCATTAACCTTGTTGTTCAACCCAGATGTGCATAGCTTCAAATCATTCCCCCTTCTTTTCCTGAGACTAGTATTCCCAAGATAGACATTAATTCGGGTCAATGTATAACATTTGTGGACCCCAAAATGGGTCTAGCAGGTCAGCTAAGTCACGTGGGTTCCTTATGTAATTCTTGTCCCTATATTCATAAACCAGGGAAGAACAAACTAAAGTCCCTAAAAGATAGAAAGCCAAAATTACATTATAGACATACAGGCAGAAATCTCACTAGCTAAGAATTTCTGGTGGCCAATATTCTGAGAGGGAGAACAGGAAGAGTCCCCAAGATAAAAAAAATTCTTGGCAGCTGCTGGGAGTTTCCTGCAGTCTCTGTCACATGTTCAGCCTCACCACACATAACTGGATTTCCCCAAGTGGGACTTGCCCCATCTTTAAACAAATTAAACAAACAATGAAGAGACACAAAACATCAACAAACACTCTTATACAGGTCCATGCAACACACTAAAAGTTTACACCACAGAACAATGTCTTTTGTCCCTGGTTCTGGAACTGGCCCTCCCTAGAGTCTCAGCATTCTCCCAATGGACTATTTTGGGAGAATGTATTTCCCAGGCCTGGAGTTTGTGTTTCCCATCCTCGACCATAAGCTGGGTCCCTTGATTTTGAGGAGAGACATCTGCATTGCAGGTAGCAATCTGGGCCCTTCTTAAAATTCTTTAACATACATTCTAAGACAGTGGGTTTAGAGGAACTACTTTCCATGTTTGCAGTTAAACCGTGTAATCCCTCCCAGTTAACAGAGACACAGAACAACCACAAGGTAACTTTTGCTTCACACAGACTCTGACACTCAAATTCACACCAGTCAGTCTGAGTTTTGACTTCCTCCCATGGAAAGTCCCTGAACTGAGGCAAATATTTTGGCTAGTCAGTGATCAACAGCCTCTTCTGCCCCTATAAGCAGGCCTGATCTCAGACTGGGTCCCCGGGGAAACTTACCAATCATACATCTGGTTCCAGAAAGGGCTTCCCTGTCTTCCTTGGAGTCCGCTAGAGCCCAGGGAAGGTGGCCTGATTCATCCGAGCCTGGAAAAGACCAGGATCCAGTCAATCGCTGGTGGAACTTTCACTTCATCGTGGGGGCTCAGTTGAGTGGGCCCACCTACCTGGTCTCGTGCAGTGGTGGCTCAAAGGGGCAACTCGGCTGCATGTTCTAGGTCAGGGAACCAAATTATGTTGCAGAATTTACCAGGCAACCAGAAAACACACAACGGGTACTCAGAAGATTCAGCAGAAACCCTTTATTCAAAGCAGCACTGCTGGCTCAAGGGTTTCAAAGATCCAAAGCCTGAACACCTAATACAATGAGATTACTCCTTATATATTCCTAAATTCTTTGTTTCCTAACTTCTGGGCTTTTGTGGCAGGCTTTCACAGCCCTATCTAAGTCAGTTAGAATGGGGAAGTAAGATTACATCTAAAGGCCTGGCCTGGGTGGCGCCAGTGACCTCCCCTCTGGCTAAGCTATTAAATTCTAGGTTTATGGCCCTTGTAAACTGGGAGTATTTAGGAAAACAGATTATTACTTAAGGAAGGGGCAGTGACTAAATTATAGGCTAACAAAAATGTCTCAGAATACTGGTTATTGGCACAGATTCAGATTGCTAGTCCTCCCCCACAATTGTCTTATATTCCCTTTCACCCCTACTTGACCAGTCCATGTACAACAGGTCTCTGGAAGGGGTGGCATAACCTCCCGGAATGAACTAGGGAGTACTTCCTCCATAGCGCTTTCCTCTCTTGACAGGGTCTCATAAGTCATAGGACCCAACAGGGTTTGCAATTCCTATGACAGAGTGCTGGTGCTCACTGCTGCCCTCTGTTCCAAATAGGCCCCCCCACTTTGCTAAAGTTGGGGTCTGTGCCACTCCTGACTTGGGCATGGTCACCCAGGATGTAAGCCAAATAGTTATAGGATAGGCAATCTTTACAAGTACTTTACTTTGTGTTGTGATTGCCTCACAGGCCTGCAAGGCCGCGTAAGTGGCTGCCAATTACTTCTCAACAAGGGAGTACCAACTTTTGGCCCCCTTCCAAACTGGGACCAGAACCCAATGGGTACTCTTCTCCACCCATACTGTTGTCACAGACCCCAACCAAACCCCGATGGAATAACAGTTATGTCCAACTGGAATGGTTGTGTCAGGTCTACAACCTGCAAGTTTTGGACTTGGGTGACTGCTTTTTTGGCAGCTAGAAAGGCCTCTTCAATCTCTGGAATCCAGTCCCATGTCACCCCCTTCCAGGAGAATTGGTACAATGGCTACAACAGCTGGGTCAGGTTGGGAATGAACACTCACCAGTACCCCAAAAGACCAACATAGGTCTTTAACTGTTTCACTGTTGTAGGTCGGGGATAAGCCTGCACTTTGTCAATGATTGTTTCGGGTATCACCTTGGTCTTACTTGACCAGACAACTCCCAAGAATTTGACAAATAAGCTAGGTCCCTGTACCTTGCAGTCGCTCACTGCCTATCCCCATGACTCCAAAGCCTGCTGTGGACAACTAGCAGCTGCGTTCAAATCTGCAAGAGAATTAGAGGTTAGCATGATGTCATCAATATAATGGAACATTGTTGCTGTGGGAGGCTTGCCCTAGGTGGCTAGATCTTGGGGCACCAGACCATGACAGATGGTAGGGCTGTGCAAATATCCTTGAGAGAGAATGACAAAAATCCACTCTTGACCTTCCCACATGAAAGCAAACTATTCTTGAATCTCCGACTCTATAGCTATGGAAAAGCAAGCATTAGCCAAATCCACCACATAGTGGTACCACCCCAATGTCAATGTAAGGCGGTCCATGAAATCCATTATAGCTGGCACTCCAGACTGTAAGGAGGGAGTCACTTTATTTAGTTCCCTGTAACCCAGGTCATCCGCTAGGTGCCCTCAGGCTTCTTCACTGGCCATACTGGAGAACTGAAGGGGCTGTGCATGGGCTGGATGATCTTCACCTTCTCCAGCTGCAATATTGTCTGTCCAGTTTCCTCATGACTTCCTGGGAGGAAGTCCTGTTGCACCCACACCACCCAGTGGGGGTTAAGCAGTTTAATAGCCACATGATGGATATGCCCTCTTGTGATCAGCTTTACCACATGTACCCGAAAGTGGAATTCACCTTGGCTTGTAGCAATTATTAACTCTTTTAGCATATCCATTCCCAAGATGTATTCTGGTATGGGAGAGATATACACGGTATAGGCCTTCAGGGGAAGGTGGCCAATACCCAGTGTCAAAGTTGCCTGCGGCACATGGATGGCTCTGCCTCTGTACCCATCTATATGGGCCAAGAGGCCCATATATCTGTCTGGGTTACCATAAAGTAAACAGCAGTCTGCACAGGTATCCACCAGTGTTAACACACCTTGCATGTTGCTGGGGGACCAATATATAGTGAGTTCAACATGTGGCCTCTGGTCCTCCGGCCTCCCCTAACCGGGTGCCTCCATATGTTCCTCAGTCTAGTAGATGTAAGACAGTTTTTTAATCCACTATCTTCTGATGGGCACTTAGGCTGTTTCCAAATCTTAGCTATTGTAAATTGTGCTGCTATGAACATAGGGGTGCATATATCCTTTCTGATAGGTGTTTCTAGTTTCTTGGGATATATTCCTAGAAGTGGTATCACTGGATCAAATGGGATTTCCATTTTTAGTTTTTTGAGGAATGCACCACTCTGCATTCCCATGAGCAGTGCACAAGGTTCCTTTTTCTCCACATCCTCGCCAGCACTTGTGATTTGTTGATTTGTTGATGATAGCCATTCTGATAGGTGTGAGATGGTACCTCATTGTCATTTTGATTTGCATCCCTCAAATGATTAGTGACTTTGAGCATGTTTTTGTATGTCTCTTGGCCTTCTTTATGTCTTCTTTCGAAAAGTATCTATTTAGGTCCATTGCCCATTTTTTGATTGGGATGTTTATCTTCCTTTTGTTAAGTTGTATGAGTTCCCTGTAAATGTTGGATATTAAATCTTTATTGGTGATAACATTGGCAAATTTGTTCTTCCATGCAGTGGGCTTTCTTGTTGCTTTGTTGATGGTTTCTTTTGCTGTGCAGAACCTTTTTATTTTGATGTAGTCCCATTTGTTTATTTTCTCTTTAGTTTCCATTGCTCTAGGAGCTGTATCGGTGAAAATATTGCTTCGACATATGTCTGAGATTTTGCTGCCTGTGAATTCCTCTAAGATTTTATAGTTTCCCATTTTACGTTTAAGTCCTTTATCATTTTGAGGTTTTTTTGTGTATGGTGTAAGTTGGTGGTCTAGTTTCATTTTTTTGCGTGTGTCTGTCCAATTTTTCCAACACCACTTATTGAAGAGACTGTCTTGACTCCATAATATGCTCTTACCTTCTTTGTCAAATACTAATTGAGCATATTGGTTTGAGTCAATTTCTGGGTTCTCTGTTCTATTCCATTGGTCTATATGTCTGTTCTGGTGCCAGTACCAGGCAGTTTTGAGAACAGTGGCTTTGTAATAAAGCTTGATATCTGGTATTGAGATCCCACTTACTTTGTTCTTTTTTCTCAGGATTAATACAGCTATTCCAAGTCTTTTTGTATTCCAGATGAATTTTTGAAGAGTTTGTTCTAGGTCTGTTAAGTATGCCTTTGGTATTTTAATGGGGATTTCATTGAATCTATAAATTGCTTTGGGTAGTATGGGCATTTTAATGATGTTGATTCTACCAATCCATGAACATGGTATGTTCTTCCATCTATTTATGTCTTTATCTCTTTTTTCAGTATCCTGTAGTTTTCTGAGTACAGGTCTTTTACCTCCTTAGTTAAGTTTATTCCTAGGTATCTTAATTTTTTTGGTGTAATGGTAAATGGGATTGCCTTTTTAGTCTCTCTTACTGTAAGTTCACTATTGGTGTATAGAAATGCCATATGTTTATTGGCATTAACTTTGTATCCTGCTACATTGATGAATTCATTTATTAAGTCTAATAATTTTTTGATGGAGTCTTTAGGGTTTGCTATGTACAGTATCATGTCATCTGCAAATAAGGACAGTTTTATATCCTTTTTTCCTATTTGGATGCTTTTATTTATTTTTCTTGTCTAATTGCTATGGCTAGCACTTCCAGTACTATGTCAAACAGGAGTGGTTACAGTGGGCATCCCTATCTTCTTCCTGTTCTTAGGGAAAATGGTTTTAGTTTTTGCCCATTGAGTGTGTTGTTGGCTGTAGGTTTGTCATATAAGGTTTTTATTATGTTAAGGTGTGATTCCTCTATTCCCACTTTGCTGAGGGTTTTATCAATAAAGGGTGCTGGAGTCTGTCAAATGCTTTTTCTGCATTAATTGATATGACTATGTGATATTTATCTCTGAATTTGTTTATGTGATGTATCACGTTTATTGATTTGCAGATATTGTACCATCCTTGCATCCCTGAGATAAATCCTACTTGGTCATGGTGCATGATTTTTTTCTGATGTACTGCTGGATCCAATTTGCTGGAATTTGTTGAGGATTTTAGCATTTATGTTAATGAGGGATATTGGCCTGTATTCTTTCATTGTGTTGTCTTTCTCTGGTTTTGGAATTAGGGTGATGCTGGCTTTGTAGAATGAGCTTGGAAATCTTCCTTCCTTTTGAATTTTTTGGAATAGTGGGAGGAGGATTTAGTTCTTCCTTGAATTTTTGGTAAAACTCCCCTATGAAGCTGGCTGGCCCTCAGCCTTTTGTTTGCTGGAAGATTTTTGATGACTGCTTCAATTTCTTCCATAGTTATTGGCCTATTGAGATTTTTAGAATCTTCCTGATTGAGTTTTGGAAGGTTGCATTTTTCTAGGAATATGTCCATTTCCTCTATATTGTGTAGCTTTTTGGAATAGAGTTGTTCATAGTATTTTTTAACACAATCCTTTGTATTTCTGTGAAGTCTGTTGTTATTTGGCCTCTTTCCTTTCTGATTTTGTTTATTTGGGTCCTCTCTCTTTTCTTCCTGGTGAGCCTGGCTAGAGGTTCATCAATCTTGTTTATTCTTTCAAAGAACCAGCTCTTGTTTTCATTCATCTTTTGTATTGTTTTTTTGGTCTCTATGTCATTTATTTCTGCTCTGATCTTTATTATCTCATTCTGGGATATTCTTGTTGCTCTCTTTCTAGTTCTTTAAGTTGTAGAGTTAGATGATTTATTATCATTTTTTGTTTTTGTTTTTTTGAGGAAGGCCTGTAGAGCTATAAACTTCCCTCTCAGGACTGCTTTCACTATGTCCAATATATTTTGGATTGTTGTGTTTTCATTGTCATTTGATTTCAGGTTGTTTTTAATTTCTTCTTTGATCATTTGGGTAACCCAATCATTGTTTAATAGCATGCTATTCAGCTTCCAAGTGTTTGAATTTTTTTATTGTTTTTATTAAAGTTTATTTCTAATATTATGCCATTGTGATCTTAGAAGATGCTTGATATGATTTCAATCTTCTTGAATTTGGAGAGACTTTGCTTGTGACCCAATATGTGGTCTATCTTAGAGAATGTCTCATGTGCATTTGAGAAGAACCTATATTCCGTGGTTGGGGTGTAATGTTCTGAAGATTTCTATTAATTCCATCTGATCTAGTGAGTCATTTAGGATTGCTGTTTCTTTGTTGATTTTTTGTCTAGATGATTTATCCAGTAATGTCAGTGGGGTATTAAAGTCCCCTACTATGATTGTATTGTTGATCTCTGTGGGAAACCGTTTATTGCCTTCACTAGCTGATAAGCGTAGACAGAGGACCCCCCCCACCCCCCCCCCCTCCGCCCAAGGCTGGGTGCCTTTGAAGCCCTAGCAAAGGTAGGAGCTAGGCGCCACCTCTGTTTGCCCAGACAGTGGTAGATGAAGCAACTTCCCCATTTATTTTTATGTAAATCCTTGCTGATGGGCTAGTCTGCCTGTTGCCAGGGGTCACCTGCCTAAGGGCTATGCTATGGCTGTATCCTAAATCAATAAAAGCTTGGTGAGGTCTGAGCACTGGAGGAAGTCCTTCCCCTTGAGTTGGATTGCCTGCCTGGCCCCCCAATATTTCCAAATTATCTCGTGTATTTTCTCTGTCATTTGTGGGCGTCTCCGCTTCTAGTTCCTGAACCCTGATCCACGCGGGACGTGGGAAGGAAGCACTCAACAGATCTCTCCATCTCTCCCTTGATATCTTCAAGGAGATTTTTATGTATATAGGTGCTCCTGTATTGGGTGCATATATGTTTATCAGGGTTATATCCTCTTCTTGTATCTATCCCTTTAGTATTACGAGGTGACCTTCCTTATCTCTTGTTATGGCCTTCACTTTGAGGTCTATTTTATCAGATATAAGTATTGCTACCCCAGCTTTTTTTTTCTTCATTTCTATTTGCCTGGAAGATATTTTTCCATCCCTTCACTTTCATTCTGTGTGAGTCCCTTTTTCTAAGGTGGGTCTCCTGTAGACAGCATATATATGGGCCATGTTTTCTTATCCATTCAGCCACTCAATGGTTTTTTATTAGAGCATTTAGTCCGATTACATTTAAAGTTACTATTGATAGGCACTCATTTGTAGCCATTTTTATTTTTTGTGCCTGTGTTCCTTCTTCCCTTTTTATTTCCTCTTTTTACACCAGTCCCTATAGCATTTCTTGCATTGCTGGTTGGTGGTGATAAACTCCCTTAGCCTTTTTTCTGGCCTGCTCTTTATTTACCCTAAATTTTGAATGATAGCCTTGATCTATAGAGTATTCTTAGATTCAGTCCCATTGCTTTGCATCACTTTGTAAACTTCCTTCCATTCCTTTCTGGCCTGATGTGTTTCTGTTGAGAAATCATTTGATAATTTAATGGGAGATCCCTTGTATGTAACTTTCTTTCTCTCTCTCTTGCAGCTTTTAAGATTCTCTCTTTGGAGAAAACTGGGATCTTAAGCCAGCCAAAGGAATGACATTTCAATTTTTCATTTTTATTTTTTTATTATAATTTTGTTAGCTTTTTTTTTGTTTTCCCTTTTTTTGTTTGTTGCTCTTCTTTTGCCTTTTTCTTTGTTCTCATTTTTTTGTTTGTTCCTTTATTTCCTACTTCTTTTCACATTATTTTTTCAACCACGTGAGCAGCAGACATGTGAGCGGCGCATTCTTGTCCAGGGAGCATCAGCCCTGTGAGCAGCTTGCAGCGGGCCTAAGAGCAGCAGCCTCATGTGGTCTGCCTCTGTCCAAGGAGCAGCAGCTGTGTGAGAGGCCCGCTTCCCCATCTGAGGAGCAGCAACCACGCAAGCAATCCGACCTATCCAAGGAACAGCAGCCGCACAAGCAGGCTTCCTACATCTGAGGCAGCCCTGCACAGCCTGCCCCCATCTGAGGAGCAGCAGCTGCGCACAGCCCACACCCTGCACTAATCCGAGGAGCAGCAGCTGAGCAAGCATTTTGCCCACGTCCAAGCAGCAGCAGCCGCACAAGCAGCCTGCTCAATCCAAGGAACAGCAGCTGTGTGAGCAGCCTGCCCCCATCCAAGGAGCAGCAGTTCTGCGAAAAGCCCATCCCCATTCAAGGAGCAGCAGCAGCTCACCTCAGTCCGAGGAGCAGCAGCCACACTTCCGAGGAGCAGCAGGACTGCACAGCACACACCAGTCCGAGGAGCAGAGCCACAACAGCTTGCACCTGTCCGACGAGCATCAGCCGGGTGAGTGGGACGCCCCCATCCGAGGAGGAGACAGCCACGCATGCAGCTCACTCCCATCCAAAGAGCAGCAGCCTCGCAAGCAGCCCACCACTGTCCGAGGAGCAGCAGACTTGCAATCAACCTGTTCAAGTCCAAGGAGCAGTAGCCCCACAAGCAGCCCACCACATCAGAGGAACAACAGCAGTGTGCAGCCAGCCCCCATTCAATGATCAGCAGCCACATGAGCAGTCCACCCCAGTTCAAGGAGTAGCAGCTGCATGTATAGCCCGCCCCCATCCAAGGAACAGAAGCCTCCTGATCACCACACCCTCTGAGGAACAGCAGCTGTTTGTGAAACTGACCCCACCAGCCAGAGGAGTCACCACAGATGTGAACAGCACCACCCAGAAGAGCTGTTGCCAACTGAGGAGCAGCTGCTACCACAACAGCCTGAGGAGCAACCACAGCCCAAGGAGCCACTGCCACCCAAGGAGCAGTCCCTGAATGACTCAACATCTAGATATGTCAGTGAGATCAAACATGGGTAGACAAAGAAACCCCCAAAGGAAAGAAAAGGAGGACTCAACAGAAAAGCAGCTAAGTGAAACAGAGTCATGCAGCATCACAGAAAAAGAATTCAGATTAAGGGTCCTAGAATGCATAAACCGGATGGAGGAAAAAATCAACAACTTATGCAAGAATCAAGAAGAAACGGATGAAAAAAATCAACAAGTTATATAAGAATCAAAAAGAAATGGATGAAAAATTCAATAACTTATGTAAGAACCAAGAAGAAATTAAGAGTGATATAGCTGCAATAAAAAACACCATTGAAAGTTGCAACAGTAGACTAGGAGAAGTGGAGAACCAAATTAGTGAATTAGAAGACAGGGAAGCAAAACACACCCACACTGAACTGAAATCGGAGAAAAAATTAAAAGACAGGAGGAGAGCCTAAGGGAGCTATGGGACAAAATGAAACAAAACAACATACGAATAATAGGGATGCCAGAACAACAGAAAGAGGAACAAGGGTTAGAAAACCTATGGGAAGAAATAATATCAGAAAACTTCCCTGAGGTGTGGAAGAAAAAATCACACAAGCACAGAGAGTCCCAAACAAGGTGAACCCAAAAAGACTCACACCAAGACACATCATAATTATGTGGCAAATGTTCAGGACAAAGAGGGAATCTTAAAGGCTGCAACAGAGAGACAGAAAGTTACATACAAGGGATCGCCCATTACATTATCAAATGCTTTCTCAACAGAAACACATCAGGCCAGAAAAGAATGGACGGTAACTTACAAAGTGATGCAAAGCAAAGGACTGAATCCAAGAATACTCTATCCAGCAAGGCTATCATTCAAAATTGAAGGGGAAATAAGAAGCTTCACAGACAAAAAAAGGCTAAGGGAGTTTATCACCACCAAGCCAGCAATGCAAAAAATGCTAAAGGGACTGGTGTAAAAAGAAGAAATAAAAAGCCCAGAAAGAAAACAGCCACACACACAAAAAAATAGAAATGGCTACAAACAAGTACCTTTCAATAATAACTTTAAACTTAAATGGACTAAATGCTCCAATCAAAAGGCATTGAGTGGCTGAATGGATGAAAAAACATGACCCATGTATTTGCTATCTACAAGAGACCCACCTCAGAGTAAGGGACTCACACAGACTGAAAATGAAGGGATGGAAAAATATCTTTCAGGAAAATGGAAATGAAAAAAAAAAGCTGGGATAGCAATACTTATATCGGAAAAATAGACCTCAAAGTGAAGGCCATAACAAGAGAAAAGGAAGGCCACTTCATAATACTAAAGGGATCAATACAACAAGAGGAAATAACCCTGCTAAACATATGTACCCAATGAAAGAGCACCCAAATACATAAAAAAAAAACTCCTGGAAGATATCAAGGGAGAGAGCGACAACAATACAATCCTAGTAGGGGACTTTATTTATTTTTTAAATTAAATATTTATTGTTCAAATTATTATATTTCTTCCTCTTTTTCGCCCCCACACCTCCCCTCCACCCAGTTCCCACCCAACCTCCACCCTCACTCCCCACCCACTGTCCTCATCCATAGGTGCATGATTTTTGTCCAGTCTTTTCCTGCATCCCCCACACCCATTTCCCCCCCAAGAATAGTCAGTCCATTCCCTTTCTATGGCCCTGATTCTATTATAATCACCAGTTCATTCTGTTCATCAGATTAGTTATTCACTTGATTTTTAGATTCACTTGTTGATAGATGTGTATTTGTTGTTCATAATTTGTATCTTTACCTTCTTCTTCTTCTTCTTCTTCTTCCTCTTCTTAAAGGATACCTTTCAGCATTTCATATAAGACTGGTTTGGTGGTGATGAACTCCTTTAGCTTTTTCTTATCTGTGAAGCTCTTTATCTGACATTCAATTCTGAATGATAGCTTTGCTGGATAAAGTAATCTTGGTTGTAGGTTCTTGGCATTCATCACTTTGAATATTTCTTGCCACTCCGTTCTTTTATTTTTTAATTAAATCTTTATTGTTCAGATTATTACATTTGTTCCTCTTTTTTCCACCCATAACTCCCCTCCTCCCAGTTCCCACCCCACCCTCCGACCTCACTCCCCACCCAATGTCCTCATCGATAGGTGCACGATTTTTGTCCAGTCTCTTCCCGCATCTCCCACACCCCTTTCCCCCTCAAGAATAGTCAGTCCGTTCCCTTTCTATGCCCCTGATTCTATTATAATCACCAGTTCATTCTGTACAACAGATTATTTATTCACTTGATTCTTAGATTCACTTGTTGATAGATGAATATTTGTTGTTCATAATTTGTATATTTACCTTTTTCTTCTTCTTCCTCCTCTTAAAGGATGCATATCAGCATTTCATATAATACTGGTTTGGTGGTGATGAACTCCTTTAGCTTTTCCTTATCTGTGAAGCTCTTTATCTGACCTTCAATTCAGAATGATAGCTTTGCTGGATAAAGTAATCTTGGTTGTAGGTTCTTGGTATTCATCACTTTGATTGAATATTTCTTGCCACTCCCTTCTGGCCTGCAAAGTTTCTATTGAGAAATCCGCTGACAGTAGTGTGGGTATTCCCTTGTAGGAAACTGAGTTTCTTTCTCTTGCTGCTTTTAAGATTCTCTCTTTGTCTTTTGCTCTTGGCGTTTTAATGATGATGTGTCTTGGTGTGGTCCTCTTTGGATTCCTTTTGTTTGGGGTTCTCTGCGCTTCCTGGACCTGTAAATCTATTTCTTTCACCAGGTAGGGGAAGTTTTCTGTCATTATTTCTTCAAATAGGTTTGCAATATCTTTCTCTCATCTTCTGGCACCCCTATAATTCAGATGTTGGTATGCTTGAAGCTGTCCCAGAGGCTCCTTAAACTATCTTCGTATTTTCAGATTCTTTTTCATTTTGCTTTTCCGGATAGGTGTTTTTTGCTTCTTCGTATTTCAAATCTTTGACTTGATTCTTGCGCTCCTCTTGTCTGCTGTTGGGTGTCTATATAATATTCTTTATTTTTGTGTATGGTGTAAGTTGGTGGTCTAGTTTCATTTATTTGCATGTATCTGTCAAATATTTCCAAAACCATTTATTGAAGAGAGTATCTTGACTTCATTGTATGTTCTTGCCTTCATTGTCAAATATTAAGAGAGCATATTGGTTCAGGTCAATTTCTGGGCTCTCTATTCTATTCCATTGATCTATATGTCTGTTCTTGTGCCAGTACCAGGAAGTTTTGAGAACAGTGGCTTTGTAATACAGCTTGATATCTGGTATTGAGATCCCACCTACTTTGTTCTTTCTCAGGATCGCTGTAGCTATTTGGGGTCTTTTCTTTATTCCAGATGAATGTTTGCAGAGTTTTTTCTAGGTCTGTGAAACATGCCATTGGTATTTTAATGGGAGGTGTGTTGAATTTATAGATTGCTTTGGGTAGTATGGACATTTTAATGATGTTGATTTTACCAATCCATGAACACGGTATGTTCTTCCATCTGTTTATTCTTGCTCTATCTCTTTTTTCAACGTCCTATAGTTTTCTGAGTAGAGGTCTTTTACCTCTTTAGTTAGGGTTATTCCTAGGTATCTTAATTTTTTGGTGTGATGGTAAATGGGATTGTTTTTTCAGTCTCTCTTTCTGTAAGTTCACTATTGTTGTATAGAAATGCCATAGATTTCTTGGCGTTGATTTTGTATTCTGCTACATTGCTGAATTCATTTACTAAGTCTAATAGTTTTTTGATGGAGTCTTTAGGGTTTTTTATGTACAATATCATGTCATCTGTGAATAAGGACAGTTTTACTTCTTCATTTACAATTTGGATGCCCTTTATTTATTCTTCTTGTCCAATCGCAATAGCTAATACTTCCAGTACTATATTGAACAGGAGTGGTAAGAGTGGGCCACCCTGTGTTGTTCCTGTTCTTAGAAGAAATGGTTTTAGTTTTTGCACATTGAGTATGATGTTGGCTGTGGGTTTATTATATATGGCTTTTATTATGTTGAGGTATGATCCTTCTATTCCCACTTTGCTGATAGTTTTTATCAAAAATGGGTGTTGGATTTTGTCAAATGCTTTTCTGCATCAATTGATATGACTGTGTGGGTTTTTTTTTAAATCTTTAAATTCTTTATTAGTTAAGGAATTACAAATGTGTCCTCATTCCCCCCTCCCCCCATTAACTGCATCCTCCCCCACTCCCACTCATGCTCTCATCCCCCTGTTGTCCATGTCCATTGGTTTGGCTTATAGGCATGCATACATGTCCTTTGGTTGATCTCTTCCCCTTACCCCCACCCTCCCCTACATTCCCTCTGGGGATTAATAGTCTGATTGCTGTTTCTCTGTCTTTGGATCTTTCCCTGTTTATCAGTATATGTTGTTCCCTATATTCCACAATGAGTGAGATCATGTGGTATTTATCTTTCTCTGATTGGCTTATTTCAGTTAGCATAATGCTCTCCAGTTCCATCCAAGCTGTTGCAAATGGCAAGAGTTCCTTCTTTTTTACCACAGCGTAGTATTCCATTGTGTAGATGTACCACAGTTTTCTAATCCCCTCATCTGCTGATGGGCACTTAGGCTGCTTCCTGATCTTAGCTATGGTGAATTGTGCAGCTATGAACATAGGGGTGCATGTATCCTTTCTGACTGGTGTTTCTGGCTTCTCGTGATATATTCCTAGAAGTGGGATCACAGGGTCAAATGAGAGTTCCATTTATAGTTTTTTGAGGAAGCTCCATACTGTTCTCCACAGTGGCTGTACCCGTCTGCATTCAAACCACCAGTGCAGAAGGGTTCCTTTTTCTCCACATCCTCTCCAACACTTGTTGTTTGTTGATTTGTTGATGAAAGCCATTCTGACAGGTGTGAGATGATACCGCATTGTTGTTTTGATTTGCATTTCTCGTATGATTAGTGACTTTGAGCATGTTTTCACATGTCTTTCGGCCCTCAGTATGTCCTCTTTCAAAAAGTGTCTTTCTAGGTCCATTGCCCAAGTTTTGATTGGATTGTTTATCTTCCTATTATTAAGTTTCATGAGTTCCTTGTAAATGTTGGAGATTAAACCCTTATCAGTGATATCATTGGCAAATATGTTCTCCCATGTAGTGGGTCTTCTTCTTGTTTTGTTCGTGGTTTCCTTTGCTGTGCAAAAGCTTTTTATTTTGATGTAGTCCCATTTGTTTATTTTCTCTTTAGTTTCCATTGCCCTAGGAGCATTATCAGAGAAGAAATTTCTTCGACATATGTTTGCTATTTCGCTGTCTATGGATTCCACTAGTATTTTTATGGTTTCTCATCTTACATTTAAGTCTTTTATCCATTTTGAGTTTATTTTTGTATATGGTGTGAGTTGGTGGTCTAGTTTCACTGTTTTGCATGTATCTGTCCAATTTTCCCAACACCATTTATTGAAGAGACTGTCTTGACTCCACTGTATGCTCTTGCCTCCTTTGTCGAATATTAATTGGGCATAGTGCTTTGGGTCAATTTCTGGGTTCTCTATTCTATTCCGTTGATATACATGTCTGTTTTTGTGCCAGTACCAAGCTGTTTTAAGAACAGTGGCTTTGTAATATAGTTTGATATCTGGTATTGATATCCCACCTACTTTGTTCTTCTTTCTCAGGATTGCTGCAGCTATTCAAGGTCTTTTTTTTTTTTATTCCAGATGAATTTTTGGAAGGTTCATTCTAGATCTGTGAAATATGATGTTGGTAATATAATGGTGATTGCATTTAATCTATAGATTGCTTTGGGTAGTATGGACATTCTGATGATGTTGATTCTACCAATCCATGAACACGGTATGTTCTTCCATCTGTTTAAGTCTTCCTCTGTCTCTTTATTCAGTGTCCTGCAGTTTTTCACATATAAGTCTTTTACGTCTTTAGTTGTTTATTCCTAGGTATCTTAATTTTTTTGGTGCGATGGTAAATGGGATTGCTTTTTTAGTCTCCCTTTCTGTAAGTTCACTATTGGCGTAAAGAAATGCCTTACCATCTCACACCTGTCAGACTGGCTATCATCAACAAATCAACAAACGACAAGTGCTGGAGAGGATGTGGAGAAAAAGGAACACTTGTGCACTGCTGGTGGGAATGCAGACTGGTGCAGCCACTATGGAAGACAGTATGGAGTTTCCTTAAAAAACTGAAAATGGAACTCCCATTTGACCCTGTGATCCCACTTCTAGGAATATATCCCAAGAAACCAGAAACACCAATCAGAAAGGATATATGCACCCCTATGTTCATAGCAGCACAATTAACAATAGCTAAGATCTGGAAACAGCCTAAGTGCCCATCAGTAGATGAATGGATTAGAAAACTGTGGTACATCTACACGATGGAATACTATGCTGCTGTAAAAAGGAAGGAACTCTTACCATTTGCAACGTCATGGACGGAACTGGAGAGCATTATGCTAAGTGAAATAAGCCAGTCAATAAAGGAAAAATACCAGATGATCTCACTCATTCATGGACAATAGAGACCATTATAAACTTTTGAACAATAATAGATACAGAGGCAGAGCTGCCTCAAACAGATTGTCAAACTGCAGCGGGAAGGCCGGGGAGGGTTGGGGGGCAGGAGGTAGGGGGGTAAGAGATCAACTAAAGGACTTGTATGCATGCATATAAGCATAACCAATGGACATAAGACACTGGGGGATAGGGGAGGCTAGGGGACTGTCTAGGGCGGGGGGATAAAATGGATACATATGTAATACCCTTTGTAATACTTTAAGCAATAAAAAAAAAAAGAAATGCCTTAGATTTCCTGGCATTAATTTTGTATCCTGCTACATTGCCAAATTCATTTATTAACTCTAATAATTTTTTGATGGAGTCTTTAGGGTTTTCTATATACAGTATCATGTCATCTGCAAATAAGGACAGTTTTACTTCTTCTTTTCCAATTTGGATGCCTTTTATTTCTTCTTCTTGTCTGATCACAATGGCTAGTACTTGCAGTACTATGATGAACAGGAGTGGTGAGAGGGGGCATGCCTGTCTTGTTCCTGTTCTCAGTGGAAATGGTGTTAGTTTTTGTCCATTGAGTATGATGTTGGCTGTGGGCCTGTCATATATGGCTTTTATTATGGTGAGGTATGATCCTTCTAATCCTACCTTGCTGAGAGTTTTTATCAAGAAAGGGTGTTGAATGTTGTCGAAAACTTTTTCTGCATCAATTGATATGACTATGTGGTTTTATCTCTCAATTTGTTTATGTGATGTATCACGTTTATTGATTTGCGGATATTGTACCATCCTTGCATTCCTGGGATGAATCCTACTTGGTCATGGCGTATGATCTTTCTGATTTATTGCTGGATCCGATTTGTTAGAATTTTGTTGAGTATTTTGGCACCTATGTTCATGAGGGATATTGGCCTATAATTCTCTTTCATTGTGTTGTCTCTATGTGGTTTTGGTATTAGGGTGATGCTGGCTTCATATAATGAGCTGGGAAGTGTTCCTTCTTCTTGAATGTTTTGGAATAATCAGAGGAGTATATGTTTTATTTTTTCCTTGAATGTTTGGTAAAACTCACCTGTGAAGCCGACTCTCCACGGACTTTTATTTGCTGGGAGCTTTTTGATGATTGCTTCAATTTCTTCCATCGTTATTGGCCTGTTGAGATTTTTAGAATCCTCTGGATTGAGTTTTGGAAGATTGTATTTTTCTAGGAATATGTCCATTTCCTCCAGTTTGTCTAGTTTGTTAGAGTAGAGTTGTTCATAGTATTTTTTAACTATTCTTTGAATTTCTGAGGGGTCTGTAGTTATTTCAGCTCTTTCATTTCTGATTTTGTTTATTTGAGTCCTCTGTCTTTGCTTCTTGATGATCCTGGCTAGAGGCTCATCAACCTTGTTTATCCTTTCAAATAACCAGCTCTTGCTTTCATTGATCTTTTGTATTTTTTTTTTTTGGTCTCTATGTCATTTATTTCTGCGCTAATCTTTATTATCTCCTTTCTTCTGCTCACTCTGGGCTTTTTTTGTTGTTCTCTTTGTAATTCTTTGAGTTGTAGAGTTAAATGATTTACTATCATTTTTGTTGTTTTTTGAGGTAGGCCTGTATTGCTATAAACTTCCCTCTTAGGACTACTTTCATTGTGTCCCCTAGATTTTGGGTTGTTGTACTGTAATTGTCATTAGTTTCCAGGGTGTTTTTAATTTCTACTTTGATCTCACTGGTAACCCAATCATTATTTAGTAACATGCTATTCAGCTTCCAAGTGTTTGAGTTTTTTGGATTATTTTTATTGTGGTTTATTTCTAATATTATGTCTTTTGTGATCTGAGAAGATGCTTGGTATGATTTCAATCTTCTTTTATTTCAGGAGACTTTGCTTGTGACCCAATATGTGGTCTATTTTTGAAGATGTCCATGTGCACTTGAGAAGAACATATATTCTGTGGCTTTGGGGTGAAATGTTCTGAAGATGTCTATTAAGTCCATTTGATCTAGTGAGTCATTTAGGATTTCTGTTTGCTGATTTTTTGTCTAGAGGATTTATCCAGTGATGTCAGTGGTGTGTTTAAGTCCCCTACTATGATTATGATGTTGTTGATCTCTCCCTTGTTATTTTCCAGGAGGTTTTTTATGTATTTGGGTGCTCCTCCATTGGGTGTATATATTTTTATAAGGGTTATATTCTCTTGTTGTATCGATCCATTTAATATTATGAAGTGGCCTTCCTTATCTCTTGTTATGGCCTTCACTTTGAGGTCTATTTTGTCCGATATAAGTATTGCTACCCCAGCTTTTTATTCATTTCCATTTGCCTGAAAGATATTTTTCTATCCCTTCACTTTCAGTCTGTGTGAGTTTCTTTTTCTGAGGTGGGTCTCTTGTAGACAGCATATATATGGGTCATGTCTTTTTATCCATTCAGCCACTCAATGTCTTTTGATTGGAGCGTTTAGTCCGTTTACATTTAAAGTTATTATTGAAAGATGCGTGCTTGGATTCATTTCTATTTTTTGCCTGTGTTCTTTCTTACCTTTATATTTCTTTTTACCGCATTCCTTTTTAGCATTTCTTGAATTGCTGGCTTGGTAGTGATAATCTCCCTTTATCTTTTTTTTGTCTGCAAAGCTCCCGATTTCCTCTTCAATTTTGATTGATAATCTTGCTGGATATAATATTCTTGGATTCAGTCCTTTGCTTTGCAACATTTTTTATACCTCCTTCCTTTCCCTTCTAGCTTGATGTGTTTCTGTTGAGAAATCATTTGATAGTCTGATGGGAGATCCTTTGTAGGTAACTCTCTGTTTCTCTCTTGCACCCTTTAAGATTCTGTCTTTGTCTTGTACATTTGCCATCGTTATTATGACGTGTCTTGGTGTGGGTCTTTTGGGGTTCATCTTTCCTGGGACTCTCTGTACTTGTGTAACTTGTTTTCTTCCCCATATCTGGGAAGTTTTCTGTCATTATTTCCTCAAATAGATTTTCTAATCCTTGCTGCTCTTCTTGTCCTTCTTGCAGCCCCATTATGTGTATGTTACTATGTTTCATGTTCCAAAGCTCCCTTAGGCTGTCCTCCTGCTTTTTATTTTTTTTCTCCAGTTGCTGTTCAGATTGAGCTTGTTTCTCTGCCTTATCTTCTAACTCACTAATTCGGTCCTCTGCTTCTTCTAGTCTGCTGTTGAAACTTTCCATGGTGTTTTTGATTGTACCTATATCACTTTTCATTTCTTCCTGATTCTTGCATAGGCTGTTGATTTTCTCATCCATCCGGTGAATGAATTGTACAACCATTATTCTGAATTATTTTTCTGTCATGTTGCATGCTTCCACTTTATTAATTTCCTTTCTTTTTTTTTTATTGCTTAAAGTATTACAAAGGGTATTACATATGTATCCATTTTATCCCCCCGCCCTAGACAGTCCCCTAGCCTCCCCTATCACCCAGTGTCTTATGTCCATTGGTTATGCTTATATGCGTGCATACAAGTCCTTTAGTTGATCTCTTACCCCCCTACCTCCTGCCCCCCCAACCCTCCCCGGCCTTCCCGCTGCAGCTCGACAATCTGTTTGAGGCAGCTCTGCCTCTGTATCTATTACTGTTCAAAAGTTTATAATGGTCTCTATTGTCCACGAATGAGTGAGATCATGTGGTATTTTTCCTTCATTGACTGGCTTATTTCACTTAGCATAATGCTCTCCAGTTCCATCCATGACGTTGCAAATGGTAAGAGTTCCTTCCTTTTTACAGCAGCATAGTATTCCATCGTGTAGATGTACCTCAGTTTTCTAATCCATTCATCTACTGATGGGCACTTAGGCTGTTTCCAGATCTTAGCTATGGTGAATTGTGCTGCTATGAACATAGGGGTGCATATATCCTTTCTGATCGGTGTTTCTGGTTTCTTGGGATATATTCCTAGAAGTGGGATCACAGGGTCAAATGGGAGTTCCATTTTCAGTTTTTTAAGGAAACTCCATACTGTCTTCCATAGTGGCTGCACCAGTCTGCATTCCCACCAGCAGTGCACAAGTGTTCCTTTTTCTCCACATCCTCTCCAGCACTTGTCGTTTGTTGATTTGTTGATGATAGCCAGTCTGACAGGTGTGAGATGGTACCTCATTGCTGTTTTGATTTGCATCTCTCGGATGATTAGTGACTTTGAGCATGTTTTCATATGTCTCTTGGCTTTCTGGATGTCCTCTTTTGAAAGGTGTCTATTTAGGTCCTTTGCCCATTTTTTGATTGGATTGTTTATCTTTCTTTTGTTAAGTTGTATGAGTTCCCTATAAATTTTGGAGATTAGGCCCTTATCAGATATGTCATTGGCAAATATGTTTTCCCACACAGTGGGTTTTCTCGTTGTTTTGTTGATGGTTTCTTTTGCTGTGCAGAAGCTTTTTATTTTGATGTAGTCCCATTTGTTCATTTTTTCTTTAGTTTCAAGTGCCCTAGGAGCTGTATCGGTGAAGAAATTGCTTCGGCATATGTCTGAGATTTTCTTGCCTTTGGATTCTTCTAGAATTTTTATGGTATCCTGTCGTACATTTAAGTCCTTTATCCATTTTGAGTTTATTTTTGTGTATGGTGTAAGTTGGTGGTCTAGTTTCATTTTCTTGCATATATCTGTCCAATTTTCCCAGCACCATTTATTGAAGAGACTATCTTGGCTCCATTGTATGTTCTTGCCTCCTTTGTCAAATATTAATTGAGCATATTGGTTCGGGCCGATTTCTGGGCTCTCTATTCTATTCCATTGATCTATATGCCTATTCTTGTGCCAGTACCAGGCAGTTTTGAGAACAGTGGCTTTGTAATACAACTTGATATCTGGTATTGAGATCCCACCTACTTTGTTCTTTTTCAGGATTGCTGCAGCTATTCGGGGTCTTTTTTTATTCCAGATGAATTTTTGGAAAGTTCGTTCTAGATCTCTGAAGTATGCTGTTGGTACTATAATGGGAAGTGCGTTGAATTTATAGGTTGCTTTGGGTAGTATGGACATTTTGATGATGTTGATTCTACCAATCCATGAACACGGTATGTTCTTCCATCTGTTTATGTCTTCCTCTATGTCTTTTTTCAACGTCCTGTAGTTTTCTGAGTAGAGGTCTTTTACCTCTTTAGTTAAGTTTATTCCTAGGTAGCTTAGTTTTTTCGGTGCAATGGTAAACGGGATTGTTTTTATAATCTCTCTTTCTGAAAGTTCACTATTGGTGTATAGAAATGCCTCAGATTTCTTGGGGTTAATTTTGTATCCTGCTACATTGCCAAATTCATGTATTAAGTCTAGTAGCTTTTTGATGGAATCTCTAGGGTTTTGTATGTATAATATCATGTCGTCTGCGAATAAGGACAGTTTTACTTCCTCTTTTCCAATTTGGATGCCTTTTATTTCTTCTTCTTGCCGAATTGCAATGGCTAACACTTCCAGTACTATGTTGAACAGGAGTGGTGAGAGGGGGCATCCCTGTCTTGTTCCTGTTCTTAGGGGAAATGGTGTTAGTTTTTGTCCGTTGAGTATGATGTTGGCTGTGGGCCTGTCATATATGGCTTTTATTATGTTGAGGTATGATCCTTCTACTCCCACCTTGCTGAGAGTTTTTATCAAAAATGGGTGTTGAATTTTGTCAAATGCTTTTTCTGCATCAATTGATATGACCATGTGGTTTTTTTCTTTCAATTTGTTTATGTGATGTATCACGTTTATTGATTTGCGGATATTGTACCATCCTTGCATCCCTGGGATAAATCCTACTTGGTCATGGTGTATGATCTTTCTGATGTACTGCTGGATCCGATTTGCTAAGATTTTGTTGAGGATTTTGGCATCTATGTTCATGAGGGATATTGGCCTGTAATTCTCTTTCATTGTGTTGTCTTTACCTGGTTTTGGTATTAGGGTGATGCTAGCTCCAGAGAATGAGCTTAGAAGTGTTCCTTTCTCTTGAATTTTTTGTAGTAGTCTGAGGAGGATAGGTTTTAGTTCTTCCTTGAATGTTTGGTAAAACTCCCCTGTGAAGCCATCTGGCCCTGGGTTTTTGTTTGCTGGAAGCTTTTTGGTGACTGCTTCAATTTCTTCCATAGTTATTGGCCTATTGAGATTTTTAGATTCTTCCTGATTAAATCTTGGAAGATTGTATTTTTCTAGGAATATGCCCATTTCCTCCAGGTTGTCTAGTTTGTTGGAGTAGAGTTGTACGTAGTAATTTTTAACAATCATTTGTATTTCTGTGGGGTCTGTTGTTATTTCTCCTTTTTCATTTCTGATTATGTTTATTTGGGTCCTCTCTTTATGTTTCTTGGTGGGTCTGGCTAGAGGTTCATCGATGCTGTGTATAATTTCAAAGAACTAGCTCTTGGTTTTGTTGATCTTTTGTATTGTTTTTTTTTTTTTGATTCTATGTCGTTTATCTCTGCTCTGATCTTTATTATTTCCTTCCTTCTGCTGACACTGGGCTTTTCTTGTTGCTCTCTTTCTAACTCTTTGAGTTGTAGGGTTAGGTCATTTATTATCATTGTTAATTGTTTTTTTGCAGTAGGCTTGTAGAGCTATGAATTTCCCTCTCAAGACTGCTTTCACTATGTCCCATAGGTTTTGGATTGTTGTGCTTTCATTGTCGTTTATTGCCATGATGTTTCTTATTTCTTCTTTGATCTCTCTGGTAACCCAGTCATTGTTTAATAGCATACAATTAAGTCTCCATGTGTTTGGTATTTTTGGATTGTTTTTATTGTAGTTGATTTCCAGTGTTATGCCATTGTCATCTGAGAAGATGCTTGATATCATTTCTATCTTCTTGATTTTGAAGAGACTTTTGCCTGTGACCCAATATGGTCTATCTTTGAAATGACCCATGTGCACTTGAGAAGAACGTATATTCTGTGGTTTTGGGGTGAAATGTTCTGAAGATGTCAATTAATTCCATCTGATCTAGTGAGACATTTAGGATTGATGTTTCTTTGCTGATGTTTTGTTAGAGGATTTGTCCAATGATGATAGTGGGGTATTAAAGTCCCCTGCTATGATTGTATTGCCTTCAATCTCTCCTTTGATCTCCAGAAGTTTTCTTATGTATTTGGGCACTCTTATATTAGGTGTGTATATGTTTACCAGAGTTATTTCTTCTTGTTGAATTGCTCCCTTTTGATTATGAAGTGGTCTTCCTAATCTCTCTTTGTGTCCTTCACTTTGAGATCTAATTTTTCAGATATAACTTTGCTACCTCAGCTTTTTTTTTCATTTCCATTCGCCTGAAAAACCTTTTTCCATTCCTACACCATCAGTCTGTGTGCGTCTTTTTTTCTGAGGTGGGTTTCCTGTAAACACCACATATATGGGTCATGTTTTCTTATCCACTCAGTTACCCTATGTCTTTTGATTGGGGCATTTAATTCATTTTCATTTAAAGTTATTATTGATAGATTTTTGTTTGTCTCCATGTTTTTCTTTACCTCTGTATTCCTTCTTTGTTTCCTATTTTTTCTTTTTACAGCAGACTCTTTAGCATTTCTTGCATTGCTGGTTTGGTGGTAATAAACTCCCATAGTCCTTTTGTCTGTGAAGGTCCTGATTTCACCCTCAATTTTGATTGATATCTTTGCTGGGTACAGTATTCTTGGATTCAGACCCTTCCTTTGCATGACTTTGTATATTTCATTCCATTCTGTTGAGAAACCAGTCACTAGTCTTATGTGGGATCCTTTGTAGGTAACTTTTTGTCTCTCTCTGGCCAGTTTTAAGATTCTTACTTTTTTGTTGGTGTTTGCCAATATAAGTACAATGTGCCTTGGTGTCGGTCTTTTGGGGATAAGTTAGTTTGGGACTCTGTGAACTTCTTGAATTTGTATGAGTTTTTTCTTCCCTATTTCAGGGAAGTTTTCTGTCATTATTTTTCAAACAGGTTTCCTATTCCTTGCTCAGTTTCCTCTCCTTCTGGCACCCCTATTATTCGGATGTTGTTTCATTTTGTGTTGTCCCAAACTTCTCTTAGGCTGTCCTCCTGCTTTTTAAATTTTTTTTCTAGAAGCTGCTCTGCTTGGGTATTTTTTCCTACCTTGTCTTCTAGCTCACTGATGTGGTCCTCTGCTTCTTGTAGTCTACTGTTGATGCTTTCTATTGAGTTCTTTATACCAGTGATGTCATTTTTCATTTCTTCTTGGTTCTTCTTCATTTCCTCTTGGTTCTTACACATATTATTGATTTTGTCTTCCATTCTTTTCATCCACCTTATGACCGTTTCTCTGAATTATGTCTCTGACAGGTTGCTTGCCTCCATTGCCTCCATTTCGTTTACTTCCTTTTCTGGTGATGTCTGTTTTTCTTTCATATGCGGGCTGTTTCTTTGTCTCCCCATGATCACTCTTCTCCAGGTGTTTGGTTATGTAGTTCTCTCTCTGCTGCGTTGATTTAAAGGCACAAAATACAACACAACAAGGCACAACACACAAGGCACTGAACACAAATGTATTCACAATACTAATAACCCCATATAAAGGTGACACCAGAGCAAAGAGAATTAAGGTATAAGGAAAAAGGAGAGAAAAAGAAAAGAAAAGGAGTGCAAAAATGAAATTGGGAAAAGGGGAAAAAATAGTAAGAGAGAGAAGAAAGAGAATGAAATAGAAGAGGGGAAGAAACTATTTATATGGGGAGAAAACTGCAATAGAAGAGCCACTAATCCCAACAAATTCCAGCAACAAATCCCTAGAGATGAGTGCAAACTACAAACAACCACTAATATCAAATGAGGCGAGGGAACACAGAATCAAAAAAATAACCGGGGGGGGGGGGGGACACTGAAAAATAAAAAGCAAAAGCAAAACCATCTCACAAACAAGCTTAAAAACCAATATACTCAACAATCAAGCAAACAACAACAAAACGACAGAGAAAAAAAATTTGGATAGTGAAAAAGAGAAGAGATAGGTGTATACGGATTTAGAGTAAGGGATTGGAAATTAGATATATAAGTAGGGTGAAATTTAGACGGGGTAAAAAAAAGAAGTAGGGAAAATATAAAGCAGGAATAGAGTAAGAGAAACAGGACAACAAAAGGGGAAAAGAGAGGAAGAGAGTTTTGGCATAAAGGTAAAGTTGAGGTAGAGTAAAATGATGCTAAAAGAAAGATGAAAATAGAATGTAGAATACTAATCCCAAAATAAAATAAAATGACACTAAAAAATGGTAAAATGGTAATAGTGATAATACTGGTTAAAAATAAAAATGTAGTAATTAGAAGGTAAAATCAGGTGATGAAAAAAGAAAAAAAATTAGTTTCTTGAGTAAAAGGTGAAAAAACAATGTGCAGTAATGAAGGTCCTTCAATTCCTCTACTCTTCTGTTTGGCACACCTTAGTCCTGTCAGGTATTCAGGAGAGTGTTGAAGTTCCCTGTGATACATTCATCCTCTGTGTTGTAAACCACAGTCCTGATTTTAAAGCAGGCCGTATTTGTTTCCCAGACTGCCTTTATTTGTATTTACAGAAGAGTCAGTTTGTGGTTCAGCCCCTCGGTGGCAGTGTTTCTGGATTGACCTCCAAGGCTATAAGTCCTCTCTAGCCAGTAGTTAGGTTTTGGGAGAGTCGACTGCCCCAGAACTGGTTTTTTGATTGTTACTCCCCGCTCTGATTCCCAGGTTCCACAAAAACAACTTTCCCCTGCAATCTCTGAGTGACCCCAATTGTGCGATCCTATGTATTGGGTTTAATAATCAAACACAAAGATTTAAGGGGAAGAGAGAAAAGAGAAAAAGAGCCTGAGAAGGTATGGGAACTGGCAACCCTCCACCGTCCAGCTCTGTGTCCAAACTCTTCCGCGCATCCTCTCTCCCCTGGCACTAAGCAGCCAGCACACTGGCAAAATCCTTGGCTGCCTTTTTCCACCCAGTCCAGCTATAGGCTTATTTTTAGAGTTCCCTTCTGCAAGCAGCCCTGTGGGACCCCTTCCACACTCATGGATCACGCTGGCCCCAACGGCCGCGGACTTTGTGGGGCACAGAGTTCCTCCGCGTGTGTTCCTCTCTCCAACCTGGATTGCAAACCATGCCTTTAGGTGAAATCTGACTTTTCCATGAGGAGGAGCAGGGTTTGTCTGAGTCCACGTAGTCGTGCTGCTTGAGATGATCCCTGGATGCCATGGTTGTAGGGTCTCTGTATGTATATGCTTCCGATATCAGCCACTCAAGATGGCGCCGTCTCTGGGGCTGAGTTGGCTGCGATTTCAGCAGCATTGGAGGCTGCCTGATCCGGCAGTCTCCAACAGTCCCCTTTCTCTTGGAGTCCTCTGTCTTTCCAGGCTGCAAACTGTCTCCCAGCTGAATCTCCTCTGCCAATTTGGGCTAGATGTTACTGGTTTCAGCTGCTCACCCTATCTGCTCCGGGACAAGGCTAGGGACATGTCCGTATATACCACCACCATTTTCTCAGTCCCAGTAATTTTTTAAAAAATATATTTTATTGACTTTTTACAGAGATGAAGGGAGAGGGATAGAAGAGTTAGAAACTTGGTGAGAGAGAAACATCGATCAACTGCCTCCTGCACAACCCCCACTAGGGATGTGCCCACAACCAAGGTACATGCCCTTGATCAGAATTGAACCTGGGACCTTTTAGTCCATAGGCCGATGCTCTATCCACTGAGCAAACCGGTTAGGACCAGATTTTTTTTTTTATCCTTTGTAGCACTCAGGGTGTAGTTTGGGTGTGGCTGTATTGGTTGCCTGGAGACTGAAGGTAGGGGCTATCTCTTCAGGAAAAAATGGCTGCCTAAGTACAGCTTGTCAGGTATGTCACAGTGCCAGACTCCCGGCCACCTCTCCCCAACCTGCTCCTCTCCTCAGCCTCTCCCCAGACTCTGCATCTCAGCCACGGGTGAGTGTTTGTAATTGGAGGTCCTATGAACTGGGTTTAGTGATTAAAAGCAAAGACCAAAGAAGGAAAAGAGCTGGCCACTGAGAACCCCTTTCCCCTGGCATGGCGCGGCTTGGGCATTTGTTCAGGCTGCCCGCTCCAGGCTCAGCCTCTCATGGTTGTGGGCTTAGATCTAGAATCCCCTGCCACCAGCAGCCCTGTGGACTTCCTTTCTACAGTCAAATGTTACGCCTGTCTCAAGGGACGCAGCCTTGGTGCTGTGCGGCTTCCTTCTGACCCTCTGGGCTTGGAGGTCTCATAATACTCTCCAGCGCAGATCCATAATTTCACCATATTTTAGTATCTGCTCTGGGACAAGGCTGGAGACACGTCTGCCTATTCTGCTGCTATTTTGTCTCTCCAGTGTTCACGTTTTAAATCTATTTTTAGTTTATTCTTGTTTATGATGTAAGAAGGTGGTCTAGTTTCCTTTTTTGTACATGATTTTTTACAAGGTTCATCCATAGTGTAGCATGTATTCCTTTTTATGGCTGAAAAAAATGTTCAAATGGATGTATACCCCATTTTGTTTTGTCCATTCACCTAGTGATAGACACTGGTGTTATTTCCACTTTTTGTCTATTTTGAATAATGCTGCAACTAATATTGGAATACAAGTATATGTTCAAGTCCCTGTTTTCCATTCCTTTGGCTGATACTTAGACGAAGGGTGCACATTTTAAGTAGAAATAAGATAGAATCCAACGTGTAGTACTCCCTGGGTTGGCCTTCCTTTCCAGTCCCCCACACCACATAGTTGGTCTTCACTCTCTTGGGCCAGGAGAACTCGCCACAAAAGATGACTTTGTCCCCCTTCACCAAGATCTTCTTCTTCAGGATGTTGTATTGTTGCAGGACACTGAGCAGAGCTGCCATCTTCTGCCACTGTCACCAGAAGGCCCCTGCACACCAGAGCCATTGCCTCCTAGCCCACTTCTGGCCATGCCTGAGACCTTGCTCACTGGGCTGCTGCTGCTGCGCCACCGCTGCCGCCACTACCTGTTCCACACACCCACTCAGCAGTTTCTTTTATACATTTGAAATTAAGGATGAAATATAAAAAAGATTACATGAAGGTGGGAGAAAACAAGATAGGGATTGGATTATAAGATTACTAGAGGCCTGGTGCACTGGGAGAGTGTCCCTCAGCCCAGCCTGCTTCCAGTTCGGGGGGGGGGGGATGTCCAACTGCCACAGAGGCGGGAGAGGCTCTTGCCACTACAGCTGTGCTCACCAGGTATGGCCAGAGTTTCTTCAATAGGGTGGGGCAGTTTCTTTTGCCTGGAGACTAATTGTTATTTTTAATCTCTTAAGTGGCCTCAGGGCAAGGTGTTTTCTAATAGGGTGTGTCAACTGTCTTCCCCCCAGGCAAGACAAATGTCTATGTGGGAAAGATGACCTCTACTGTGTGAGGGAATAGCTCAACCCAGGAAACTTTGGGTGTCTGCCTTCTGAGCTCTATCTTCAGAGACCCCAGTCCTGGCTTCTGCTCTCAAAGCTCCAGTCCACTTCACCCTCCCTCAGGTGGAGTACAAGGTGGGTGGCTCCACAGGGAATTTTATGTGTTGGCCCTTTTTAGAGGGTGCCTGAATTTTCAGCTGCTACTCTCTAGCAAACAGTACCCCCTTGCTTTTCACAGCTAGATGTTATGTGGGGACTGAAAGGACAGAGCAGGACTGATAGCTGTGTCCTTAACCCCTCTTCCAAGAAAAAGCCGCAGAATGTATCAGTTACTCAGCCTGCCCTTATCTCGGCCAATGGGAAAGCGGGGGAAACTAGCCCAAGGCCAAAAGTATGCTAGCCACCCCCCCCCCCGTCTTTGTGTAACCAGACCCTAGCTGCATCCTGCCCCCACCCCCAGACCCCAAGCCCTATAAATTCTTTGTTCTCTTGGAACTCAGGGCTCTCCCTTGCATCCAGTAATGGAGACAGGGGGCGGGGGGTAGACCAAGCGAGCTTGAATAAAAGACTCTCTGCTTTTGCATCGGATTTGGTGCTCCCTGGTGGATCTTTGGGGGGTCTTGAAATCTGGGCATAACAGGGACCCTCCTCAGTTTTGGTGTTCTCTGCTGGGGAGCACAGCTTAAGGATTAAATCACAGAGTTTTTGGTAGCTACCCCCAAGCTGAGATATCTCTCTGGGACTTCAGTTGCCATCTGTGCGTGCCAGGCCAGCCCTTTTGTGTCTCTGAATCTCCTACCAATCTCTATGTGGTCGCCACCTTCAGTCTTCAATTATCAGGGGTCTCTCCTACAAGTTTTCTGTTGATTATTCAAGAAGTTTTTCTGTATTTTAGTTGTAATTCCATTTTGTTCCTGGGAGCATGTCTGTGAAGCATCCACTTACTCTGCTGCCATTTTTAATCCTTCATATCTTCTTTAGAGAAATATATATTCAGGTCCTGTGCTCACTTTTTAATTGGGTTAATTGTCTTTGATGTTGAGCTTTAGAATCTCTTTAGATGTTCTGACTATTAAACTCTTATTAGATACTAGAGGCCTGGTGCACAGATTCATGCAGCGGTGGGGTCCCTCGTCATAGCCTGTGGGATCAGGCTGAAATCAGCAGTCCAACACTGCCTGCTTCTCCTGCCTACCACTCCACTCATCCCAGCCCCACTGTGCCTGCCTCTGCCGCTCAGTAGTACTTCCATGGAGGGAGAGGCTTGCGCCACTGCAGCAGCACTCGCCAGCCATGAGCCGGCATCTGGTGCCTGTTGGTCAGCTGAGCAGTGCTCCTTCTGTGGGAACACACTAACCATCAGAGGGAAGCTCTTACATTGAGTGTCAGCCCCCTGTGGTCAGTGTACATGATAGCAACTGGTTGACTGGTCAATCGGTCACTTAGGCTTTTATATATATAGATACTAGAGGCCCAGTGCACAAAAATTTGCGCACTCGGCGGGGAGGAGGGGTCCCTCAGCCCGGCCTGTGCCCTCTTGCAGTCTGGGACCCCTCGGGAGATAATGACCTGCTGGCTTAGGCCTGCTTCCAGGTGGCAGAGGGCAGGCCTAATCCCTAGATGCAGCCTCTGGTCGGGCTCAGAGCAGGGCAGATTGGGAGGTTGCGATGCCACCCTCAGTCACGCTCAGGGTAGGGCCGATTGTGGGGTTGGGGCACCGCCCCCTGTCACACTCAAGGCAGGGTCGATGGGGAGGTTGCGGCGCCACCCCCGTCACGCACAGAGCAGGGCCCATCAGGGGGGTTGGGGAGCTCCCCCCTGTCACTCACAGAGTGGGGCCGATAGGGGAGTTGGGGCACTGCCCCCTGTCACACACAAGGCAGGGCGGATCAGGAGGTTGGGGTGCCGCCCCCTGTCACACTCAGGGCAGGGCCGATGGGGAGGTTATGGCTCTACCCCGTCACACAGAGCAGGGCCCGTGGGGGGGGGGGTGTTGGGGCACCGCACCCTGTCACACACAGAGCTGCAGGGCGATCAGGGGGTTTGGGCGCTGCCCCCTGTCACACTGATCCCAGTGCCGGGAGGCCTTGCAGCTCCGCTGATCCCGGTGCTGGGAGGCATATTACCCTTTTACTATATAGGATAGAGGACTGGTGCACATGTGGGGGAAGGCTGGTTTGCCCTGAAGGGTGTCCTGGATCAGGGTGAGGGTCCCCACTGGGGTTCCTGGCCAGCCTGGGTGAGGGGATGATGGCTTTTTGCAGCTGGTCACACACCTTTTAGGGTTAGGGTCCCCACTGGGGTGCCTGGGCAGTCTGGGTGAGGGGCTGAGGGCTGTTTTCAGGCTGGCGGGTGACGGAAGCTCCCAATTGCTCCTTTTTTTCTTTTTTTAAATTTTTATTCTGGGTCAGCTTTAGCTCTGAGGCTCCAGCTCTTAGGCCTCCGCTCCTGAAAGCAGGTATCTGGTTTGTTTAGGTTCTATAATCGAAACAATGTACAACTCCAGCTCTGAGATCCCTGCTCACTGAAAGCAGGTTTCTGGGGTTTTGTTTAGCTTCTATATTTGTTATAATTTTTCAAACTGCCGGCTCAAAGGCCGGCAAGGCAGGCGGGGAACGTTGGTTTCCTCCGTCACTGAAGCAAGCAAGCCTCATGTTAGTTTCAAGCTGCCTGGTTGCTGGCCACCATCTTGGCTGGCAGTTAATTTGCATATAGCCCTGATTAGCCAATGAGAAGGGTAGCGGTCGTACGCTAATTACCATGTTTCTCTTTTATTAGATAGGATGATTTAAAATATTTTCACCTATTCTGTAGGCCACTTTTTAAAAAAATCTTTATTGTTGAAAGTATCACATATCTCCCCTTTTCCCCCCATTGACTCCACTAGCTCACCCCACCCCCTGCCCCAGACCTTCACCACCCTATTGTTTGTGTCCTTGGATTATGCATATATGCATACAAGTCCTTTGCTTGCTTACCTCCTACCCGCCCAATCTACCTCACCTTCCCTCTGAGATTCCACACTCTGTTCCATGCTTCATATCTCTGGATCCACTCTATTCAGCAGTTCATTTTGTTAATTAGATTCCACATACAAATGAGATCATGTGACACTTATCTTTCTCTGACTGATTTATTTTACTTAGCATGATACTCTCCAGGCCCCCACATGCTGTCCCAAAGGGTAAGAAATCTTTTTTACTGCTGTATAGTATTCCATGGTAAAACTGGAAGTCCAATGCTGCCAGCTGCTGCTTTTTTCCCCATTCATCTGATGGGCAGTTGAGCTGTTCACAGATCTTTGCTATTGTAAATTGTGCTGCTATAAACATAGGGGTGCATACATTCTTTCTGATTAGTGTTTCAGGTTTCTTTGGATATATTCCTAGGGATTACTGGATCAAATGGCAGTTCCATATTTTATTCTTTGAGTAAACTCTATACTGTTTTTCATAATGGTTGTACCCGTCTGCATTCATTCCCACTAGCAGTGTACTAGGGTTCCCTTTTCTCCACATCCTTGCCAGCACTTGTCATTTGTTGCTTTGTTGCTGGTACCCATTCTGACAGGTGTGAGGTGATACCTCATTGTTATTTTAATTTCCATCTCTCTGATGATCAGTGACTTTGAGCATTTTTGCATATGTCTCTTGGCCACCTGTATGTCCATTTTGGAGACGTGTCTATTTAGGTCCTTTGCCCATATTTTTATTGGATTATTTGTCTTCCTTTTGTATGAGTTCCTTATATATTTTGAATATTAACCCTTTATCAGATGACTGCCAAATATGTTCTCCATACAGTGGGCTCCCTTTATATTTCATTGCTGTGCAGAAGCTTTTAATTTTGATGTAGTCCCATTTGTTTATTTTTCTCCTTAGTTTCCTTTGCCCTTGAAAATGTATCCGTAAACATATTGCTATGAGAAATGTCTGAAATTTTGCTGCCTATGGTTTCTTCTAGGATTTTAATGGTTTCACAACTTACATTTAAGACTTTTATCCATTTTGAGTTTATTCTTTTTTTTAATGATGTAATTTTATTTTAATTAATTAATTAATTAATTAATATTATTATTGCTTAAAGTATTACAAAAAGTATTACATATGTCTCCTTTTTTTCCCCCCGCCCTTGACAATCCCCTGGTCTCCCCTACCCCCCAGTGTCTTATGTCCATTTGTTATGCTTATATGCATGCATACAAGTCCTTTGGTTGATCTCTTACCCGACCCCCTCCTGCCATCCCACCCTCCCCGGCCTTCCTGCTGTAGTTTGACAGTCTGCTCAAGGCAGCTCTGCCTCTGTATCTATTTTTGTTCATAAGTTTATAATGGTCTTTATTATCCAGAAATGAGTGACATCATATGGTATTTTTCCTTCATTGACTGGCTTATTTCACTTAGCATAATGCTCTCCAGTTCCATCCATGCTGTTGCAAATGGTAAGAGTTCCTTCTTTTTTATAGCAGCATAGTATTCCATCGTGTAGCTGTACCACAGTTTTCTAATCCATTCATCTACAGATGGGCACTTAGGCTGTTTCCAGATCTTAGCTATGGTGAATTGTGCTGCTATGAACATAGGGGTGCATATATCCTTTCTGATTGGTGTTTCTGGTTTCTTGGGATATATTCCTAGAAGTGAAATTACATGGTCAAATGGGAGATCCATTTTTAGTTTTTTAAGGAAACTCCATACTGTCTTCCATGGTGGTTGCACCAGTCTGCATTCCCACCAGCAGTGCACAAGTGTTCTTTTTCTCCACATCCTCTCCAGCACTTGTCGTTTGTTGATTTGTTGATGATAGCCAGTCTGACAGGTGTGAGATGCTACCTCATTGTTTTGATTTGCATCTCTCGGATGATTAGTGACTTTGAGCATGTTTTCATATGTCTCTTGGCTTTCTGAATGTCCTCTTTTGAAAGGTGTCTATTTAGGTCCTTTGCCCATTTTTTGAGTGGACTGTTTATCTTCCTTTTGTTAAGTTGTATGAGTTCCCTATAAATTTTGGAGATTAGGCCCTTATCAGATATGACATTGGCAAATATGTTTTCCAACACAATGGGTTTTCTTGTTGTTTTGTTGATGGTTTCTTTTGCTGTGCAGAAGCTTTTTATTTTGATGTAGTCCCATTTGTTTATTTTCTCTTTAGTTTACAATGCCCTAGGAGCTGTATCGGTGAAGAAATTGCTCCGACATATGTCTGAGATTTTGTTGCCTTTGGATTTTTCTAGTATTTGTATGGTTTTCCATCATATATTTAAGTCCTTTATCCATTTTGAGTTTATTTTTGTGTATGCTGTAAGTTGGTGGTCTAGTTTCATTTTCTTGCATGTATCTGTCCAATTTTCCCAACACCATTTATTGAAGAGACTATCTTGACTCTATTGTATGCTCTTGCCTCCTTTGTCAAATATTAATTGAGCGTATTGGTTGGGGCTGATTTCTGGGCTCTCTATTCTATTCCATTGATCTATATGTCTGTTCTTGTGCCAGGACCAGGCAGTTTTGGGAACAGTGGCTTTGTAATACAGCTTGATATCTGGTATTGAGATCCCACCTACTTTGTTCTTTCTCAGGATCACTGCAGCTATTCGGGGTCGTTTTTTATTCCAGATGAATATTTGGAGAGTAAGTTCTAGGTCTGTGAAATATGCCATTGGTATTTTAATGGGAAGTGCATTGAATTTATAGATTGCTTTGGGCAGTATGGACATTTTAATGATGTTGATTCTACCAATCCAAGAACATGGTATGTTCTTCCATCTGTTTATTCTTGCTCTATCTCTTTTTTCAACGTCCTGTAGTTTTTTGAGAAGAGGTCTTTTACCTCTTTAGTTAAGTTTATTCCTAGGTAGCTTAATTTTTTTGGTGCAATGGTAAATGGGATTGCTTTTTCAGTCTCTCTTTCTGCACATTCACTATTGGTGTATAGTAATGCCATAGATTTCTTGGCGTTAATTTTGTATCCTGCTACATTGCTGAATTCTTTTATTAAGTCTAATAGTTTATTGATGGAATCTTTAGGGTTTTTTAAGTATAATATCATGTCATCTGCAAATAAGGACAGTTTTACTTCTTCTTTTCCAATTTGGATGCCTTTTATTTCTTCCTCTTGTCTAATTGCAATGGCTAATATTTCCAGTACTATGTCGAACAGGAGTGGTGAGAGTGGGCATCCCTGTCTTGTTCCTGTTCTTAGGGCTAATGGTGTTAGTTTTTGTCCATTGAGTATGATGTTGGCTGTGGGCCTGTCATATATGGCTTTTATTATGGTGAGGTATGATCCTTCTATTCCCACCTTGCTGAGAGTTTTTATCAAAAATGGGTGTTGATTTTCGTCGAATGCTTTTTCTGCATCAATTGATATGATTATGTCGTTTTTTTCTTTCAATTTGTTTATGTGATGTATCACGTTTATTGATTTGCAGATATTGTACCATCCTTGCATCCCTGGGATAAATCCTACTTGGTCGTGGTGTATGATCTTTCTGATATACTGCTGGATCCGATTTGCTAAGATTTTGTTGAGGATTTTGGCATCTATGTTCATGAGGGATATTGGCCTGTAATTCTCTTTCATTGTGTTGTCTTTACCTGGTTTTGGTATTAGGGTGATGCTGGCTTCATTGAATGAGCTTGGAAGTGTTCCTTCCTCTTGGATTTTTTGTAGTAGTCTAAGGAAGATAGGTTTTAGTTCTTCTTTGAATGTTTGGTACAACTCCCCTGTGAAGCCGTCTGGTCCTGGGCTTTTGTTTGCTGGAAGCTTTTTGATGACTGCTTCAATTTCTTCCGTAGTTATCAGCCTATTGAGATTTTTATATTCTTCCTTATTGAGTGTTGGAATGTTGTGTTTTCCTAGGAATTTGTCCATTTCCTCCAGGTTGTCTAGTTTGTTGGAGTAGAGTTGTCCATAGTATTTTTTAACAATCATTTGTATTTCTGTGGGATCTGTTGTTATTTCGCCTCTATCATTTCTGAATTTGTTGATTTGGGTCCTTTCTCTTTCTTCTTGGTGAGCCTGGCTAGAGGTTTTTCAATCTTGTTTATCCTTTCAAAGAACCAGCTCTTGGTTTCATTGATTTTATGTATTGTTTTTTTGGTCTCTATGTCATTTATTTCTCCTCTAATCTTTATTATCTCCTTCCTTCTGCTCACTCTGGGCTTTTCTTGTTGCTCTCTTTCTAATTCTTTGAGCTGTAGATTTAGATGATTTACTACCATTTTTTCTTGTTTGTTGAGATAGACCTGTAGAGCTATAAACTTCCCTCTCAGGACTGCTTTCATTGTGTCCCAAAGGTTTTGGATTGTTGTGTTTTCATTGTCATTAGTTTCCAGGATGTTTTTAATTTCTTCTTTGATCTCATTGTTAACCCAATCAATATTTAATAACATGCTATTCAGCTTCCAAGTGTTTGAGTATTTTTAGTTGTTTTTGTTGTAGTTTATTTCTAATATTAAGGCCTTGTAGTCTGAGAAGATCCTTGGTATGATTTCAATCTTCTTGAATTTGGGGAAACTTTGTTTGTGACCCAATATATGGTCTATTTTTGAAGATGTCCCATGAACACTTGAGAAGAACGTATATTTTGTGGCTATGGGGTGAAGTGTTCTGAAGATGTCAATTAAGTCCATCTGATCTAGTGAGTCATTTAGGATTGCTCTTTCTTTCCCGAGTGTTTGTCTAGCGGATTTATCCAGTGATGTCAGTGGTGTATTAAAGTCCCCTACTATGATTGTATTGTTGTCGATCTCTCCCCTGATATCTTCCAGGAGTTTTCTTATGTATGTGGGTGCTCCTGCATTGGGTGCATATATGTTTATCAGGGTTATATCCTCTTGTTGTATTGATTCCTTTAGTATTATGAAGTGGCCTTTCTTATCTCTTGTTATGGCCTTCACTTTGAGGTCTATTTTGTCTGATATATGTATTGCTACCCCAGCTTTTTTTTCATTTCCATTTGCCTGAAAGATATTTTTCCATCCCTTCACTTTCAGTCTGTGTGAGTCCCTTCTAATGAGGTGGGTCTCTTGTAGACATCAAATATATGGGTCATGTTTTTTTATCCATTGAGCCACTTGATGTCTTTTGTTTTGACCATTTAGTCCATTTACGTTTAAAGTTATTATTGAAAGGTACTTGTTTGTAGCCATTTCTATATTTTTGTGTGGCTGTTTTCTTTCTGGGCTTTTTATTTCTTCTTTTTACACCAGTCCCTTTAGCATTTTTTGCATTGCTGGCTTGGTGGTGATAAACTCCCTTAGCCTTTTTTTGTCTGTGAAGCTTCTTATTTCCCCTTCAATTTTGAATGATAGTCTTGCTGGATAGAGTATTCTTGGATTCAGTCCTTTGCTTTGCATCACTTTGTAAAATTTCTGTCCATTCTTTTCTGGCCTGATGTGTTTCTGTTGAGAAATCATTTGATAATCTGATGGGGGATCCTTTGTAGGTAACTCTCTGTTTCTCTCTTGCACCCTTTAAGATTCTGTCTTTGTCTTGTACATTTGCCATCATTATTATGACGTGTCTTGGTGTGGGTCTTTTGGGGTTCATCTTTCCTGGGACTCTCTTTACTTGTGTAACTTGTTTTCTTCCCCATATCTGGGAAGTTCTCTGACATTATTTCTTCAAATAGATTTTCTAATCCTTGCTGCTCTTCGCGTCCTTCTTGCAGCCCTATTATGCATATGTTACTTCGTTTCATGTTGTCCCGATGCTCCCTTAGGCTGTCCTCCTGCTTTTTAATTTTTTTCTCCAGTTGCTGTTCAGATTGAGCTTGTTTCTCTGCCTTATCTTCTAATTCACTAATTTGGTCCTCTGCTTCTTCTAGTCTGCTGTTGAAACTTTCCATGGTGTTTTTGATTGTAGCTATATCACTTTTCGTTTCTTCCTGATTCTTGCATAGGTTGTTGATTTTCTCATCCATCCAGTGAATGAATTGTACAACCATTATTCTGAATTCTTTTTCTGTCATGTTGCATGCTTCAACTTCATTAATTTCCTTTCTTGGTGACTCCTCATTGTCTTTCCTCTGGGTGTTGTTTCGTCTCTTCATTCTGATTATCTCCCGATGGTTCAAACGTCGAGTTGCGTGGGCCTGGGCCGTGTGCAGTGAGAGCCTCCCACCACCCTAGTGTCACTGAAGAGCTCTGACACTAAGATGTGTGGTTGTTGTGGGTTGGTGGGAACCAGGCTCACTCAGAGTCAAGTGTTGTCAGCGCTCAATGTGGCCTTGTACGCGCCCTTAGAATCAGGGACCCTGCCTGCATCGTGCTGAAACAGAGACCCCCCTGAATCATGTTGAAAACCAGAGCCCCCTAGCATGCGCCAGGAGTCAGAGTTCCCCAGAATCCAGTATCAGAGTCTCTGTTGCTTCGCGCGACCTTGTCTTGAGAATCAGGGTCCTCGTGTGCCCTTGCACCAGGAATTGGAGTCACTGGCTCTTAGTATGAATGCACAGGAAATCAGGATCTCAGGCGCAGGTGAAAAGAAACACAGTCAAGTCCCTGGTGCTTGGTGCTGCCACCTGTCCAGAGAATCGGAGTCCTTGGGCCTGTTATACTGGGACAAATTCCGGGTGTTTGCATGATTGCTCCCAGCCCAGGGCTCAGAAGCTGGCTGTGTGCCTAGGCTCAGTTCCTGGGGTTCGCGCGTTTGCTTCTAGCCCATGGCTCATTAGCTGGCAGTGCGCGTAGGATCAGTTCCAAGGTGCTCCAGCACTTCCAGGCTAAAGTTCCTGGAAAGCTGAAGCCCTGGCAAAGGGTGGGTCTATCAGTTAGTTACTCTGGAGCTGCCCGGGAGCCTTCGGGGAGGGGGGGATGGGTTCTGTTACTCACGGATCTGCCACGGGGATTTCTGAACTTTTGGTGTCTGCAGGTCTGTAGCTGTGGTCACAGGTCTCTGTCCCCATTGTCTGCAGGGTCCTGGTATGCGTCTGAGATCAGACTGGGTGGTGCTGAGGCCAGGATCCTATTCTCAAGCAGCTCTGTTTCCCAAGATGGCGTGGTCGCCGTGCCTGTGCTGGCCGCCCAGGAGTGTCCGCGCAGGGAGCGGGACTCCGCCACCTAAGACTGCCCAGTTTAGCAGCCCCTTAGAAGACCTGCAAAATCTAACTGTCCCTAGCTCATACACACACACCACACGCGTCCACACACTCCTCTATCACTTCCTTGCGCTCTCACACTCTCTCCCTCCCTACCTTCCTGCTGGTCGCCATTTTGAAAGTCTCGAGTTTATTCTTGTGTGTGGTGTAAGTTGATAATTTAGTCCCATTTTTTTACATGTGTATGTCCAATTTTTCCAACACCATTTATTGAAGAGACTGTCTTCACTCCATTGTATATTCTTGTCTCCTTTGTCAAATATTAATTGAGCATAATGGCTTGGGTGGATTTCTGGGATCTCTGTTCTGTTCCATTGATCTATATGCCTGCTCTTGTGCCGGTACCAAGCCTTTTTTTATTATTATGGTAGCTTTGTAGTATAACTTGAAATTGGGTATTGTGATTCTTTCTCAACATTGTTGCAGCTATTCTCAGTCTTATTTGGTTCCAAATAAATTTTTGGAGTATTTTTTCTAGATCTGTAAAATACGCTGTTGGCATTTTAATAAGGATTGCATTGACTCTGTATATTGCCCAGGGTAGTATGGACATTTTAATCATGTTAAGTCTACCAATCCATGAACATGGTATATTCTTCCACTTGTTTATACCTTTATCTTTTTTTTTCAACGTCCTGTACTTTTCCAAATACAAGTCTTTTACCTCCTTGGTTAAGTGTATTCCTAAGTATCTTAAATTTTTTTTGCTGCAATGGTAAATGAGATTGTTTGTTTGGTTTCTCTTTCTGAGAACTAAGTATTGGTGTATAAAAAATACCCAATAGATTTTTGAGTATTTTGTATCCTGCTAATTGTCAAATTTATTTATTAAATCTAGTAGTTTTTTGGTGGAGTCTTTAGAGTTTTCTATGTACAACATCATTTCATCTGCGAATAATAAGAGTTTTATTTCCTCCTTTCCAATTTGGATGCCTTTTATTTCTTCTAGTCTGATCACTGTGGCTAGGACTTCCAGTGCTATGGTGAATAAGAGTGGTGAAAGTGGACATCCCTTTCTTATTCCTGTTCTTTGGGAAAATGATTGTAGTTTTTGCCCATTGAGTATGATGTTTGCTCTAGGTTTGTCATATATGACTTTTATCATGTTGAGATAGGCTCCCTCTATTCCCACTTTGCTGAGTTTTTTTTGTTATTAAAAATGGGTATTGGATTTTGTTAAATGCTTTTTCTGCGTCTATTGACATGATCATGTGATTTTTGTCTTTCAGTTTGTTTATGTGATGTATCACATTTATTAATTTGGAAATATTGTAACAGACTTGCAACCCTGGGATAAATCCCACTTGGACCTGGTGTATAATCTTTTAAATATATTGCTGTATGTGATTTGCTAATATTTTGTTAGGATTTTAGTATCTATGTTCATCAGGGATATTGGCCTGTAATTCTCTTTCTTTGTAGTGTCTTCATCTGATTTTGGAATTAAGATAATGCTTGCCTTAAAAAAAGGGTTTGGAAGTGTTCTTTCCCCTTGGATTTTTTGGAATAGTTTGAAGAGCATAGGTGTTAGTTCTTCTTTGAATGTTTGGTAAAACTCCCCTGTGTAGCCATCTGGACCCGGGCTTTTGTTTGCTGTTTTTATTATTATTATTATTATTATTATTATTATTATTAATTTATTGCTTCTATTTCATCAGTTGTTATTGGCCTATTCAGGTTTTCTGATTCTTCCTGATTCATATTTGGAAGATTCATCCACATTGCCCAGCTTGTTGGCATATAGTTGTTCATAGTATTTTTAGTGATTACTTCTCTGCTTTCACTTCTGATTTTATTTGGGTCCTCTCTCTTTGTTTCTTGATGAACTTGGCTAATAGTTCATCAATTTTGTTTATTCTTTCAAAGAACCAGCTCTTTGTTTCATTGATTTTTTTGTATTGTGTTGGTTGTTTTTTGTTTTTGTTTTTGGTCTCTATATCATTTATTTCTGCTTTAATTTTATTATTTCCTTCCTTCTACTTACTCTGGGCTTTTCTTGTTTTTCTATTTCTAATTTTTTAAGTTGTAGGGTTAAATAGTTTATAGTTAATTTGTCTTATTTTTTGAGGTAAGCTGGTAGTGCTTTGAACTTCCCTTTTAGGACTGCTTTTGCTGTGTCCCAGAGATTTTGGGTTGTTGTGTATGTTCATTTTAACTTGTTTCCAGGAAGTTTATTATTATTTTTTTATCTCATTGGTAACCCATTCACTGTTTAATAAGTGTTATTTAGTCTGCATGTGTTTGAATGTTATAGGGTATTTTTACTGTAGTTGATTTCTAATTTCATTCCACTGTGATCTAAGAAGATGCTTGATATGATTTCAATCTTCTTGAACTTGTAGAGATTGGTGTCCTAACATATGGTCTATCTTAGTGAATGTAGGTCACTTTCTTGATGTTATTTGATGCACACAAGTTCTTAATTCAGAAGAGGTCCAGGTTATTTTTTTTGTGGTTGCTTACTCCTTTGGAATGACATCTAGGAATCCATTCTCGAAACCAAAGTCATTCCAGCTTTCTTTACACAGCATTAGCATGTATCTTTCTATTCTTGTAATTTTAACCATTTGAGTTCTATTTAAGGTGAAATTTTTCTAGGCAACATGTGTTAAGCTGTGTGTGTTTTTTTGTTTATGTTTTTTGTTGATGTTTTTAATCCATTCTGACACTCAGTGCCTCTTAATTGGGATCTGAACATCCCAATTTATTTTATCTCCCTTGTTGATTATTAACTATAACTTTTGGTTAGTTTAGTGGTTGCTTTAGGGCTTTGAATTTGAGCATTTCATTTATCACAGTATTTGTTCAAGTGATATTATATTACTTCACATAGAATATAAGAACTTACAATAGTTTATTTCAATTTACTTCTCTTCTCCTGGCCTCTCTGCTATTTTTTTCATACAATTTGCTTCCATATGTGATATATCCTAACAATAGAATTTCAGGTGTTAATTTTGTATTTATTATTTAAACCTCATTTGTTGAGGTTTTAATAATAAAAAAAAGTCTTACATGTTTACCATATATTTCCTGTCTCTAGTACTCTTATTTCCCTTCTGTGGATTGAGATTTCTATTTGTTAACCAATTACACATATATTAATATGTCTCTTGAGGTTGCACTTCCATTCATTAATATTCTGTTTGAAAATTTTTAAAGTTTGTTTTCTCTGTGTCTATATGAGCACCTCAAAGAGCATCTGGAACACTGTGGGTGCTTTTTAATCAGATCCACAGGGAAAAATTCCACACACAGACAGACATCTATTTGTCTAATCCTCATGGTCTCTCACACACCATCATATCACACTCCTGCTCCAAGCTCCACCAGTATGTTCGTTTCTATTACAGCAGATTCTCAGAGGTAACATCACAAATCTCAAAGACACTATCACATGGTCACCGAAACACAGCATGCCCACCTCAGCACATAGAGTTTTATATAGGTACTCTCATAGAAACACACACATACACACACAATGACAGAATCAAAGGGTATTTGCACCAACTCACAAAATCACAGTCTGGTGACAGAAACTCGTGTCTAGACAATAAACAAATAAGAAACTTAAAATATAAACACTATTGTTCTAACGGGGTATACAGTTAGTTACATTAAGGAGCCATGGAGTGCCGAGAGAGCTGTGATCAGGTAAAGCCTCTTTGGAAATGTGACATTTTTATCTGAATATAGGGAGTAAGGGAAATTTGAAGATACCTAACAGAAGGCCCATATTAGAAGAGGGGTCACATTCAATCCCATCATCACTAAATCACAAATAGCAGAACCATATGCAAACGGTTATGCGTTCTACCCTATCCCTACTCTCGTCCCACCCACCCCCATCTGCAAGGTAAGCTGTTCCCTGAACTAGAATGCCCTAAGGCAGGGGTGGGCAACCTTTTTGTGAGTGCATGCCAAAACCAGCAAAATCTCTGACTCAAAATTTTTCTGCGTGCCAACCCTAATTTTTTGAGAACATGTTACGCCTACTTGATATCTCTTAAGGTGTACGTATGTGAAGAACCTTGAAGAAATAATAAAATTCATTTGAGTGACAAAAACACAGTATATGATGATGAAAATACATTTATTTTTTAATGTATACATGTACAATGATAGTCTGACAGAAAACTTTATGATTCTGTTTGATATTATCAGTGGGACTTTTGCTGCTGCATCACTGATGACAGAGATTTTACATCAAGTTTATATTTCGTGACCTTCAGAGATATGCACGAGCTACTACTTTCATCCGTCAGGCTACTCCTATTACAAGACTTAACAAAATTCATCAGTGAGAACAAAGATTCACAATTGTAAATGGAAGATTATAAGAGAGGGTTTCGCATGCCAGCAAAAGTTACTGGCGTGCCATGTTTGGCACGCGTGCCAGGGGTTGCCCACCCCTGCCCTAGGGACTGGGAGGAAGTATAATATGCCTGTACACTCTAGTCCAGTGATGGTGAACCTATGACACGCATGTCAGAGGTGGCATGCGAACTCATTTTTTGGTTGATTTTTCTTTGTTAAATGGCATTTAAATATATAAAATAATTATCAAAAATATGTCTTTGTTTTACTATGATTGCAAATATCAAAAAATTTCTATATGTGACATGGCACCAGAGTTAAGTTAGGGTTTTTCAAAATGCTGACACGCCAAGCTCAAAAAGTTCGCCATCACTGCAGTCCCTACTCCCCCCCACACACCTACTTTTGGGGGATACCCTTACGGAATTCTAGGAACTATCCCTTTTCCCACTTTGTGTAGACGCATGAACTATCAGTGATGGCATAAAAGACAATACAACTAATAAATAACAACACCAAGATCAACTAAATACTCACTGATTCTTATGATAGGGTTTTTTGGTTGAAAAACCCTAACTTAACTCTAGTGCCCTGTCACATATAGACATTTTTTGAAATTTGCAACCATAGTAAAACAAATATTTATATTTTTGATATTTATTTTATATATTTAAATGCCATTTAACAAAGAAAAATCAACAACAAAAAAATGAGTTCGCGTGTCACCTCTGACGCGCGTGTCATAGGTTCGCCATCACTGCACTAGATCCAGCGTACACAAACCCTGCGCCTTCGGCGAATCTCGGGCTCTAAATTCTTCAGCCCGGGTCGCTAAGGGTTGTGAACCGGGCGCCCGCACACTTTAATCTTAGGCCATCTAGTGTGAAACTTGGCTCCGTCCCTGTTGCGGACCCAGGCCCAGAGCTAAGAGGAATAGGGACTTGGGGCTTCTTTTGGAAGATCTGGAAGAGGCCCGCGTGGGAGGACCTGTGGCGGAGGGGGTGGCGTTTGCAACCCCTCGTGCGGACGCAGTTGGATTCTGTGGCGTTGGCTACGGTTTTTTTCCTGGTCTGGACTACATTTCCCAGTGGACACCGCGTGCATCAGTCGGTGGCTCTTTTGTCCCTTCTTTCCCCGGCCTCGGGGGCCCGGTTCCATCAGGCACTCAGGGCTGTAGGTGGGCCCTAGTAGAAATTGCCGGAGCCTTGGGGGCGAGGACCGTTTCTTCCCCCCGTTCAGTTCTGCAGGTAGGGAGTGGGCTGAGGAGTGGCCTGTGAGTCTTGGGCCGCGGGGCTGGGGCTCCTCTGTGTGACGTGGTAGTCGCTATGGTGCCGTGTGAGACTGTCACTCGATGTGCCGCACACATGTATTTGTGTTACTGTGGGTGCGAGTAAGTGCGAGGTTGGTGTCACGGGGAGTGAGACTGTGAGCAGGGGTGGGAGAGTATTCTCTGCCCCCTAGTTCCCCTACCCTCGGCTCCGTGTGGGCCGTGAGCGAGACCGTCGGTTGTAACACCCGAGTATTTGAGGCTGGGGGCATGGAAGAGAGGGCGAGACTGTGTCCATACCCGGGGCCTCTGACTGTGATGTCTGTGAAATGGTGGCTGACGCTGTCGTTTTAAGAATCAGTGAGTATTTATGGAGACTGAGACTGTGTGCCACCACTGATCTATTGAAGAGGACCGTGAAGTCAGAAAGATCTTTAGTTGATCTTGGTGTTGTTATTTATTAGTTGTATTGTCTTTTATAAATGATTATATTACTAGGAGTTTTTATTTATAAAGTCTAAAAAATCTATTGTTAAAAAAATATACTAGGAAGTGATTTAGGCATGAATTAAATGGTATGCAAATAAATTCCCAGGTTTCCATTATGCTCTCTTTTTTTAAATTTAAATTCTTTATTGTTCAAAGTATTACATATGTCTCCCTTTCCCCCCTTTGACCTCTTCTTCGCCGCTCCCACCCCCCCCTCCCCCCCAGCACATGCTCTCACCTTCCTACTGTCTGTGATCATTGGTTATGCTTATATGAATGTATACAAGTCCTTTGGTTGATCTCTTACCCCTTTCCTCCCCTACCGCCCTCCCCTGCCTTCCCTCTGAGGTTTGACAGTCTGTTTCATGTTTCTATGTCTCTGGATCTATTTTTGTTCATCCATTTATGTTGTTCATTATATTCTACAAATGAGTGAGATCATGTGATACTTATCTTTCTCTGACTGACTTATTTTGCTTAGCATAATGCTCTCCAGGTCCATCCATGCTGTTGCAAATGTTAGGAGTTCCTTCCTTTTTACAGCAGCATAGTATTCCATCGTGTAGATGTACCACCGTTTTTTAATCCCCTCATTTGCTGATGGGCACATAGGCTGTTTCCAAATCTTAGCTATTGTTAATTGTGCTGCTATGAACATAGGGATGCATATATCCTTTCTGATTGGTGTTTCTGGTTTCTTGGGATATATTCCTAGAAGTGGGATCACTGGGTCAAATGGGAGTTCCATTTTTAATTTTTTGAGGACACTCCATACTGTTTTCCACAGTGGCTGCATGTGCTCCTCTCTTAAAAAATAATATATATATTTTTTATATATAATTTATATATATAATTTTATATATAATTTTTTATATAATTTATATATATATAAATTTTAAAATAAATATATATATAATTTTTATATATATATATTTCAGGAAGGAAGGGGGAGAGAGAGAAACATCAATGATGAGAGAGAATCATCGATTGGCTGCTCTCTACATGCCCCACAGCAGGTATCCAGCCCACAACCTAGGCATGTGCCCTGACCCTGAATCAAACTGTGATTTCCTGGTTCATAGGTTCATGCTTAACCACTGAGCCTTGCTAGCCAGGAGCTCCTCTCTTTACAGGAGGAGAGAAGCTTCAAACCTTAGGCTGGTGATTCTGGATGCTGCAAGACAAACCTAGTTTCTCATGTTCTCTTTTCCATCTTAGTCATCTAAGAACACTGCCATTTCCCAACAGAAGAGCCAAGAAAAGGATAGAATGGCTCTTGACCTTAAAACCATGTACCAGGTGAGTTGGTGTTTTTTCCTGAAATATTGTTCTGCTGTATGAAATAAGCAGACCTTAGTTTTTCTTTTGCTGAAGCTTTTTCTGTGTAATCAATTATGTTACTTCTTAAAACTCTCCAATGGATTTTTACCCATTCAGGATAAATGCTGAAGTATTTTCCTTGGCTAACAAGGCCCAACATAATCTGGCCCTCTGACCTCATCTAATTTTTCTCACCCTGTCTATAACTTACTTGGTTCCAGCCATACTAGCTTTCTTGTAGTGAGTTGGATATATTCTTAACTCATGGCCTTACACTTGCTATTCCCTCTGCCTGGAATGCTGTTCCCTCAGATCCAGACCAACTTCTTTAGTCTCTGCCCAAACATTCATTCAACAAATTTTTAATAAGTACCTATTAACTAAGAGGGTTTAATCCTTGGTCCTCCTCTGTGCTCTGTCTACAGTCACTCTTTTGTTGATCTTATCCTGTCTCACAGCTTTAAATACCATCTATATGCCAATAACTTCCAAATTGTATACTAGACCTCTCTCCTATAATCCAGACTTGTATATCCAACTACCTACTTAGTATCTTCATTTGATTATATAATAGATACCTCAAACTCAGACATCTCAAACTGAGTGAAACGAGCCTTTGGATGTTTTGGAGCAGTGGTTGCCAACCTTTCAGACCTCATGGACCACCAGTGGTCCACAGACCGCTGGTTGGCGACCGCTGTTTCAAAGCACAGGAATCAAATGATCCGATTCGCATTTTAATAGGATCACTCTCACTGCTACTTAGACCAATGGTTTTCAACCTTCCTAATGCCGCAACCCTTTAATACAGTTCCTCATGTTGTGGTGACCCCCAATTTCATTGTTACAAATTGAACATAATTAAAGCATAGTGATTAATCACAAAAACAATATGTAATTATATAGGTGTTTTCCGATGGTCTTAGGCGACCCCTATGAAAGGGTCGTTCGACCCCAAAAGGGGTCGCGACCCACAGGTTGAGAACCGCTGACTTAGACTAAACCTAATGTGACAAAGATAGAGGCAGGGAAACCAATTAGGAAATTCTTACATATTCCTTATTTGAAGTGCTCAAGCTTCAAAAGATATCTAGAATCTGACCACTTCTTAATACCAACACTTTTTTTTTCCTGGTCACATCATCATCTCTCAACTAGATCATTGCTATACTCTCCTAACTTACCCTCTTCTAGTCTGTGCTTAACAGAGCAACTGAAGTGATCCTGTTACACAGGTTATAGTATGTAATTCCTCTTCATGGTGGGGATAGAAATAAAAGTATAGACAACTTTATAAAATAGTTTAGCTATAAGCAAAAAAGAGAAATAGGTGGTGACTGATGGAGAAACTGGTGGACAAAGTTTTTTAAAGATGAGTATATGTCTTAGGCTGATGTTGATTCCGTAGAAATGGAAACTTGAAGGTGAAAAAGCGAAAGGAGAGAATTGCTGGACACTACTTGAGTAGTTCAGAGGAGCTGAGGTTTAGTGTATAAGTGGAGACATTAGCATTTGCTAGGAAGGCAGGCTGTTCATTTAAGTAACAGGAACAAGTTAGAGTATATAGGCACAGGTGCAGGCAGATGTGTAGATGCTGTGGGAGTTTGTGGAAATTCTCTTAAAATGGCTTTTTTTTTTTTTTTAGTGGAACAGAACGTAAGATTATCAACTAAAAATAAGGATGGGAGAGGAGATATCAAAGATTTGAGGAGAGGAGAAAGTATTAAATGGTCATTTAGGAGAATAGTAGAATACATGGACTAGAACAGGGGTGGGCAAACTTTTTGACTCGAGGGCCACAATGGGTTCTTAAACTGGACCGGAGGGCCGGAACAAAAGCATGGATGGAGTGTTTGTGTGAACTAATATAAATTCAAAGTAAACATCATTACATAAAAGGGTACGGTCTTTTTTTTTTTTTTTTAGTTTTATTCATTTCAAACGGGCCGGATCCGGCCCACGGGCCGTAGTTTGCCCACGGCTGGACTAGAAAAATATATTGTGTAGGTAGCATTTTGGCCTACTTGAGGTTAGTGATCATGACTTTAAAGTGAGACCAGTTAGTATGGTTGGTATGATTTTCTCCAGTATGTTTACCTGTGTACTGTATAGAAATGGAGTATATGCTGAGAAATGGCTATGGTTAAGCCAGGTGAGAAAGGAGCAAGTAAGCTGAGGATGTATGAATGGGATGATTATAACAAATGGTTGTGCTAGGAAGTGAGGGTATTCAGGGATGAAGAGCAGTGAAAACATGGCAAGATCAATGATCTGTAGGTTCAGTTGGGATGAAAAATTATCCTAATTGGGATACCATAGAGCAAAAGTTGGAGTATAGAAGATGGAAGTCAGAGTTAAAGAGTTTGAGATTATGGAGGGTTTGGCAATGAAAAGGTCTGGGCATTATGATGGAAGTGTGACTTTAGAAGTGTAGAGGATGGCATTAGTGAAGGAGAGGGGGTTGGAGAACTGAGAAGCCAGGCTGTTGTGAGGATTATTTTATGGATATTGAAATGACCAAAGATTATAACAGGAATAGCATTGGGAAGAGTGACAGTGAGCCATATGTTCAAGGAATGACAGAAACTTGGTATCTACCAGGAATTGGTAGATAACTGAAATGAGGGTTAGTGTGATTGATATAGTCTGACTTCATGAGGCATAAAACTAGGTGTCTTTCTGTTGCATAAATAATGAATAAAATGATTCATATGTTTGTAATTCCATTGTTTCATGTTATCAGCAGTGCCTGGACCAGAACAGTTATCAGTTTCAAAACAGGCATAGGACAAAAAAATTATTCATTTCTGTAGATTCTTTTAAAGTTTGGAAATGACTTTATAATCATTCAAAGTGTGTATATATTGCTTTGGAACATCCTGTATTTATATAAACTAAAAAAGACATTTTTTGAAAGCATATATACCATATGAACCAAACTCTTAACAGGAATGTTTCTGCAACATATGACATATGTTACTGGCAGAACAGAGAGGGAAAAATTCACAAACTACTTCATATAATTAAGAATAAAAGTTACTGAGTGGTGAAAAACACTTTAAGAGTTTTTATTTGGCAGAGAGAGTTTCTTTAACTATGACAAAATTATTTCAAATGACCAATAATGAAGTCTTTTCTTGCCATGACAGATTTACCTCTTTTAATTTTGTAAAAAAATATATATATATTTCACACACACACACACACACACACACACATTATATTAATTTCATCAGCAAGTGATCACATTATAGAAATCTGGAATCACAACATGACTTGCAAGTTTTTAAGAACTTTGCCCAACCTATTTAGGCAGAAGCAGTATTATGAGTGGAACATCTATTCTTTTACATAAAATGTAAGGTTCTCTTGATTGAAGTACTTGAATTTTAATGTGGTCTACCACATTTTTTAGAGATATAGTATATACTTTCTGGTCCCACTTTTAACCCTCTTACAGGTTCTTAAACTTTTCAAACCATTCATTTATTCAGTTTATTCAATGCATGTTTGAATACCTCACCTGTGCCAGATACTGTTCTGTACCCGGGAATACAGCAGTGGCTGAAACAAAAACATGCTTTGCCCTTATGGAGCTTATATTGTAGTGGAGGTGAGGGACAGACAATAAATAACAAAAAAATTAAGTGCTATCAAGAAAAACAATGAGGGTTCGTGAATAGAGAACTGAGGCATGAGCATTGATATTTTTATACAGAATGATCTGAGAAGTACAAAAGCCCTAAGGGGGATCATGCTTTACATATTTGAGGTTGTAATATTAGGGAGACCCCATTGTGCCTGGGGCAAAATGAGTGAGTTAAGTGTGGTAAGAGATGAGGTTATTTTACTTTCACTTATTTCACTTCAGGAGTTGGTGACCTTTGGGGATGTGGCTGTAGACTTCTCCCAAGAGGAGTGGGATTGTCTAAATTCTTCTCAAAGGCATCTGTACAGTAATGTGATGTTGGAGAACTACAGGATCTTGGTATCACTGGGTAAGAATTAAGCTTCTATTCATAAGGGGCTCTTTGCTACCACCATTATGATTTTTTGGATAGCATCTGCAGTGCTTGGTTGAATGTGTGCTGCTTGTACCAACTAATGATTTATAAATATTTGTGGAGTTGGCAGTGGACAGGTCTATTATTAACCTATGTTGGAAGCTTCATTTTCCCTATGCTTTGAATACATGTCTCTTCCCTGATGATCAAAGGATTGGATGTGAGTTCTGGGATATCCACAGCATGACCAAATTCTGTTTCTTTTTATATATGCAGGACTTTGTTTCTCTAAGCCAAGTGTGATATTATTGTTGGAACAAGGAAAAGAGCCCTGGATGGTGAAGAAAGAGCTGGCAAAAGACTTGTGCTCAGGTGGGTGAAGAATTAGGCAGACAAAACCTTTGCAGGGTACAGCTCTGTTTGTGTCACCCCATCACTTTTCCTTGTTGGCATGTTCTCAAATGCTCTAGGTCTTAGTAGAAGCTCAGGGCCTTTTAGGGTGTTCTCCCAATTTATTATTCACTAGGGGCCCGGTGCATGAAATTCATGCACTGGGTGTGTGTGTGGGGGGGGGGGGAGTGTCCCTCAGCCCAGCCTGCCCCCTCTAACATACTGGGAGCCCTCAGGCGTTGACCCCCGTCACCCTCCAATCGCAGGATCGGCCCCTTGCCCAGGCCTGACGCCTCTGACAGAGGCGTCAGGCCTGGGCAGGGGACCCTCATTTCCCCCCATCACTGGTTCTGCCCCCAGCCCCCTCCGATTGCTGGCTCTGCCTCTTGCCCAGGCCTGATGCCTCGGCCAGAGGAGTTGACCCTCATCACCCTCCGATCACCAATCACCGGATAGGCCCCTTGACCAGGCCTGAGGCCTCCGGCAGAGGTGTCAGGCCTGGGCAGGGAACACCCACCTCCCCGTGGTTGCAGGCTCCGCCCCTGCCCAGGCCTAACGCCTCTGGCCTAGGCGTCCGGCCCGGGCAGCAGGGACCTGCAGTGGCAGCGGGGGGCGCTGTGATCGCGTGGGCTCCACCCCTGCCCCTGCAGCACGCCTCTGGCTGAGGCGTCCGGCCTGGGCAGTGGGGACCCGCAGCTGCAGCGGCCCCGCGATCATGGGCTTTGCTTTAGGCCCAGGCAAGGGACCCCTAGCTCCTGGGACTGCCAGCTTCGACCGTGCCCAGCTCCCATCGCTGGCTCCACCCCTACTTCCTGCTATCACTGGCCAGGGCGGAAAAGGCACCTGATTCTCCGATCATGGCTGGGGGCAGGGCAAAGGTGGCCCCGCCTTTGCCCTGCCCCCCAGCTCTTAGCTCCCCCCTGGGTTTCTGATCACTGTCAGTGGCAGGGGGCTTCTTCCTGCTTTCCCTTTCGCCTCCCTGCATTGTGCCTACATATGCAAATTAATCCCCATCTTGTTGGCAGTTAATTTGCATATAGCCCTGATTAGCCAATGAAAAGGGTAGCGTCGTACGCCAATTACCATTTTTCTCTTTTATTAGTGTAGATAACTGTCTCTCCTTTAACATTTTGCCCCCTTCTTTCTAATAACTCACTTATCTATTCTCTGAATACAGTTTCTTCCCAGTTTCATAAGCCTCTCTCAGTCTTTTAAAAAAAACATTTTCCTAATCTGATAAACTTTTAAGCTGGACAGATAGCTGTAACTGATGTACCAGGTTGAAATCCTGACACATGCAGGAAAATTGGGGAAAGTCACTAACCTCTCTGTGCTTTTGTTTCATCATATGTAAAATGGGATAACACTTTAAAATTCTTTGAACAGTTCCTACCTCATATTATGAACTCAATAGATGTTAGCTACTGCTGCTACTAGTAGTATACCTCTAAATGCCTAATTTTTTTCTTAATGGTCAGTTTATTTTCCCTTTAATCAACATATTTTGAAATTGTACTTTAAACAAGGTACTTGCAAGATACTAGGGTGTTATACACTTATATAAATAAATAATTAGTAGGCTAGTTATGATATAGCTATAAATGGAATATCTGGAGAGAAAGCTGACATAAATGGGAAACTCACAGAAAAAGGTGAGAGGCAGAGGAATCTGGGTAACTGGAAGATGATGATCTTAAGCAAAAACACAGGTCAGAAGCTAGAAAACATGCACATACTATGAGTTTATCTTTGTGGCACAGGAAGGATTTTCATACAGATAGGAAGCATTAAGATAAAATGGAAAACTGAAGTTCAGAAAAAAATCAGGGTCTTTATAAACATCTCTGTCAATATCACTCCCCACTCAACTATCACTACTTCTTCCCATGTTTTATATATATCCTTGTTCAGTTTTCTGAGAAAAAAAATTTGATGTAGAAATAGTATTAAATATATATTATTTTAAATTAATTATTATTAAATAACTCACACACATAAATATATATTAGCATGCATATGTAGTTTAAATAGTATTAGAACAAAAAACCCATAAACCTACTTCTTAGTGTAAGAAATAGAAAATTGTCAGTGCCATTTGAGGCCCTTAAAGGCCTCTGCCCAATGATATAACACTTCATGGTTCATTCTCACCCCACATTGGAGAACCAATTTTGCTTATAATTTATTGGCTTTTCTTTATAGTTGTATCATATATCCCTATTTTCAACTTTTTATGCACAGAATTGTGTATGTAATTCTGACTTTTTAAAACTCAAAATTGTATTACTGAGATTCATCCATGCTGATTTTAGTTTCTGTGGTTCATGGAATATTTTTTTCTTCTGAAATATAATGTATTCCACTGTGTAAACGACACTTTATATCCATTTAAGGTCATTGGAATTGTTTCAGTTTTATGTTAGTGCTATGAATCTTAGTAAATCTGACTGCTAGTACACATATACTGGAGTTCATTTAGAGAATACAGCCAGGAATTTACTAGATAATGTTATTTTACTTTCCAAAGTGTTTGTACTAATTTACATTTCTAACAATTGTGTGTAAGGTTGGTCATTGTTCCACACTTGGAATAGACAAATTAAAAAAAAAATTTGCTAACCTTCTGGGTATAAAATATTATTTCTTTATATTTTAATCTGAATTATCTTGATTACTAAAGAAATTGAGCATATTTTAATATTTATAATGGCCATTTGGATTTCTTCTCTAGTCTTTTGCCCATTTTTAGAAAGGTTGTCTTTTGTACATACACTAGTGGCCCGGTGCACGAAATTTGTGCAGGGGGGGGGGACGGGGGTATGGGGTTCCCTCAGCCCAGCCTGCACCCTCTCCAATCGGGGACCCAATGGGGGATGTATGACCATCGGTTTAGGCCTGATCCCTGTGGTCAGACATCCCTAAACTGGCGGTCGGACATCCCTCTCGCAATCTGGGACCACTGGCTTTTAACTGCTCCCCTGCCTGCCTGCCTGCCTGATCACCCCTAACTGCCTCTGCCTGCCTTCCTAATTGCCCCTAACTGCCTCTGCCTGCCTGTCTGATCTCCCCTAACTGCAATCCCCTGCCGGCCTGATCTCAACCCAACTGCTTTCCCCTGTCGGCCTGTTCTTGCCCTTAACTGCCTCTGCCTGCCTGATCACCCCTAACTGCCCTCCCCTGCCGGCCTGATCTTGCCCCCAATTCATGCACGGGTGGGGTGGGGGGAGTCCCTCAGCTCAGCCTGTACCCTCTCCAATCAGGGACCCTTTGGGGGATGTCTGGCTGACGGTTTAGGCCCCTATGGGATCAGGCCTAAACCGGCGGTCGGACACCTCTCTTGCAATCTGGGACGGCTGGCTACGAACTGCTCACCTACCTGCCTGCCTGATTGCCCCTAACTGCCTTCCCCTGCCAGCCATAGGCCTGATCAAAGAGGCGTGGCTGATCAGCAGCCCCCCTGGAGGCCTGGAGAGAAACAGAGGCCCGGCTGCTGGCGAAGCCCGGAGGAAGAGAGAGGCAACGGCTGATTAACAGCTGCCACAGAGGCTGCAGATCAGACCCTGCCTCTCTCTCTTCAGGCCTCTCTCCTGGCCTGATCTGCAGCCCCTTGGCAATCAGTGCTGGGTCGCTGCACCGCACTGGCTGCAGTCAATGCTGGGTAGCCCTGGCAACCCAGCACTGACTTCTGGTGTGGGGTCAAGCCTTGGTCTTTGTGGATGTTACTGACCCTGGCTCTTTATGTACATAGATTTGTAGTTTATATTTTTGATATTTTGTTTTAAACCTTTCTATATTCCAAAATCATATATATATATATATATATATATATATATATATATATATACTCTTAAATTGTCTTTTAAAGATTTTCCTTTTATATTTAGGGCCATAATATAATTGAACTTGATTTTTGAGATTGAAGTAAATTTAATTTTAGTACCTATGGAAAAGCAGTTGTCATAGATATTTATTAAATAAATGAGCCCTCTTTGTTCATTGTTCTGAATGTTATATACTATTTCAGATTATAGTATATTTATGGTTCTGATTTTTTTAAACTATAAGAGAACATTTATTTGGAATATAAGAGATAGAAGAAGTAATTTGTAGAAGAAATGGGATTAGAAAACAAGTTATAGAGGTAAAGGAAGGGCCCTTGGAGCTTAGGAGTGAGTAAGGTAATAGTCACGCACCTGGGCAGGAGGAGTTGTGGCAGGAAGGGAAAGGCACAGGCTTGCTCCAGGAGGGAGAGCCTAGGGGTTTAATTTTGAGCTCTATTCCATCCATCTCCGTTTCTTTATGCCCAGCCTATCTTTAATTAAAATACTTTATTATAACACTGAATATCTGTTAGGGCAGGTACCTATGTCTTGCTTATGTTCTTTAGAATCTCTTGTTTGCCCTTTGGCCATCCAAATAAAGTTTTGAGTCGGCTTGTCAATTTCTACCAGAAAACAAGAGAGCTATTGGCTTTTGATTTGTTCATTTATTTATTTTATATACCAGTTTTTCTCTTTGTAAATATGATTTATCTCCATTTATTTAGGTTTTAAAATTAATCCTTACCTGTGGATATTTTTTCTGTTACTTTCTAGAGAGAGTGGAAGGGAGGGCAGAGGAGGAGAGAGAAAGATTAAGACCTCAACAACTGAGAGAGACACATCAATTGGTTGCCTCCCACATGCAACCAAGGTACGGGCCCTTGACTAGGGCAGGTACCCTTTGGTCTGCAGGCAGGTGCTCTAACCACCAAGTCCAACTGGCCAGGTCTCATTCAATATGTTTTATAATTTTCTCTATAAAACCCATGCACATCTTCTGTTAGATAAATTCCTAGGCATATTGATTTTGATGCTATGTTAAATGTTGTCTATATTTTCTATTTGTTGTTTGTATGTAAAAATGAAGTTAAGTTTTATACATTGACTTTATATCCAGCAACATTTCTAAGCTGTCCTGCTAATAATACTACATTTTAGATTTCTTTGGATTTTATTCTGTGAGCAGGTAATCTGTGAATAATGGCAGTTTCTTCATTTTAAATTCTTATGCCCTTAATTTCTTTTTGTTTTTGTTAACCTGTCTTCAATCTTCAGTATGGTATGAACTAAAGTAGTGATAGCAGGTATACTAGTACTTGTCAACTTCTGGTCTCAATGAGAATGCTTTAATATTTTTTTATTAATAATTCTGATGTTTACAGGTTTTTAGCAAATACCCTTTCAATTCTACTTACTAAAGTTTTGAGTTTTAAGACATGTTTTTTAGTTTTTCATGTGTTAATGTGTTAAATTACATATTACAATTTTCAATGTTGAACCAACCTTGTATTCCTGATACAAACCCATCTTTATATCTTTTCTGTTCGCCGTTAGTTACTACTCAGTAATATTATCCTTAGGTTTTTTACATCTATGTGTATTGCTGAGGTTGTTCTTCAATTTTCCCTTCACATACTCTTGTCATATTTTGGATTTAAGATTGCCATAGTCTCATAAAATTTGTCTGTGAGTATTCCTCTTTTTATTCCTTAGAAGAATTTGTGTAAATCATTGTCTTTTCAAAGTTTGGTAGAACTTTCTTCATCTTGACCTGTGATGTGTGTGTGTGTGTGTGTGTGTGTGTGTGCGCACGCGCGTACATAATTGAAATTGATAATTCAGTTTCTGTTTTGTTCTAAGAGTCTATGTTTTCTGTTTCTCCTGTAGTCATGCAGTTATGGTATTTTTTCTAAGAACTTCTACTTCTCATGTAAATTTTCAAATTTATTAGGTAAAGTTGTCTATTATTTTCTAAAGTTGGTAACATATGTATTTATGGCTTAATTTTCCCTTCAAAAAATGGAGAAACAAATGTTTACAGGGAATTATCAATTTTTATATATATATTTTAATGTAACTTTATTGTTGAAAATATGACAGACATCCCCTTTTCCCCCCATTGACACCCTCCCCAGGACTTTACCACACTATTAGTTGTGTCCATGTGTTATGCATATCCTATATAATAAAAGCCTAATATGCTAAGTGTCTGGTCATTCAGTCATCTGTTCAAACAATCAAAGTGTAATATGCTAATGATATGCTAAGACTACTCAACTGCTCGCTATGATGTGCACTGACCACCAGGGGGCAGACAGTCGATCTGTCAACAAGTTGCTATGATGCACACTGACCACCATGGGTCAGACGCTCCAACTGGTAGATTAGCTTGCTGCGGGGGTCCGGCTGATGGGGACTGAGCGAGATGGGCTGGACATGCCCTGGAGCCCTCTTGCAGTCCCTCCCCAACTGGCCAACTTCCCACATCCCTCCCCAGCCCCAATCATGCACTGGTGCGGTCCCTCGGCCTGGCCTGAGCCCTCTTGCAATCTGGGACCCCTTGGGGGATGTCGGAGAGCGGTTTTAGCCTGATCCGAAGGCCAGGCCAAGGGACCCCACTGGTGCATGAATTCATGCACCAGGCCTCTAGTATGCATATAAGTTCTTTGGTTAATTTCTTCCCGACCCCCCACACCCAATTCATTCCCTCTGGTATACGTCAGTCTATTGCATATGTCAATGACTCTGGCTCTATTTTGTTTGTCAGTTTATTTTGTTCATTAGATTCCACACATAAGTGAGATCATGTGATACTTGTCTTTCTCTGACTAGCTTATTTCACTTAGTATAATACTCTCCAGGTCCCTTGATGCTATCTCTAAGGGTAAGAAATTCTTCTTTTTTACAGCTAAACAGTATTTCATTGTGTAAATGCACCACAGTTATTTTATCCATTCATCTACTGGTGGGCAATTGGGTTGTTTCCAGATCTTAGCTATTGTAAATGATGCTGCTATGAACATAGGGGTTCACATATTCTTTCTGATTGGTGTTTCGGGCTTCTTAGTACATATTCCTAGAAGTGAGATCGCTGGGTCAAATGGCAGTTCCATATTTAATTTTGAGGAAACCACATACTGTTTTCCATAGTGGTTGTACCAGTCTGCGTTCCTATCAATAGTGTACTAGGGTTCCTTTCTCTCCATATACTCATCAGCATTTGTTTATTGATTTATTGATAACCATTCTGGCAGGTGTGAAGTGGTAGTTTTAATTTGCATCTCTCTGATGATTAGTGATATTGAACATTTATTCATGTGTCTCTTGGCCACTTGTCTGTCCTCTTTGGAGAACTATCTATTCAGGTATTCCATTTTTTAATTGTATTTTTTTGTGTTCCTTTTGTTGAGTTGTATGAGTTCTTTATATATTTTGGAAATTTACCCCTTATCCAATGTATCATTGGCAAATATGTTCTCCCATACAGTGGGTTCTCTTTTCATTATGATGTTGTTTCCTTTGCTGTGCAGAAGCTTTTTATTTTGATGTAGTCCCATTTAAAAATTTTTTCCTTTGTTTCTCTTGCCCTAGGGCTGTGGTCGGCAAACTGCAGCTCTCGAGCACATGCAGCTCTTTGGCCCATTGAGTGTGGCTCTTCCACAAAATACCACATGTGGCTCACATACAGTGCGATTGAAACTTCGTGGCCCATGCACAAAAGTTGGTTTTTGGCTTGGGCGAGTCTATTTTGAAGAAGTACTGTTGATATTTGGCTCTGTTGACTAATAAGTTTGCCGACCACTGCCCTAGGGGAAATTTAACTACATGAGATGTCTGATATTTTGCTGAATACATTTTCTTCTGGTATTTCTATGATTTCACAACTTACATTTAAATCTTTTATCCATTTTGAGTTTATTCTTGTGTCTGTTGTAAGTTGGTGGTCTACTTTCATTTTTTTGCAAGTACCTCCCCAATTTTTCCAACACTATTTATTGAAGATACTGTCTTTACTCCATTGCATGCTCTTGCCTTCATTGTCAAATATTAATTGAGCATAATTGTTTGGGTTGATTTCTGGATCTCTCTTCTATTTCATTGATCTCTATGCCTATTCTTGTGCCAGTACCAGGCTGTTTTGATTACAATGGCTTTGTAGTATAGCTTGACATCCAGTACTGTGATTCCTCCAATTTTATTCTACTTTCTCAAGATTGCTAGGCTATTCAGGATCTTTTTCTTTTTTGTATATAAATTTTTGGACTGTTTGTTCTAGATTTGTGAAATATGCCATTGGTATTTTAACAGGGATTGCATTGAATCTACAGATTGCTTTGGGGAGTATGGCCTTTTAATGATGTTAATTCTACCAATACATGAACACGATATATTCTTCCACTTGTTTATATCCTCCTCTATCTCTTTTTTCAATGTCCTATAGTTTTCTGAATACAGGATTTTTACTTTCTTGGTTAAGCTTATTCCTAAGTACCTTAATATTTTTGTTGCAATGATAAATTGGATTGTTTGTTTAGTTTCTCTTTGTGAGAATTTATTATTGTTTTTAAAAATGCCATCGATTTCTGCGTGCTAATTTTGTATCCTGTTACATTGCCGAATTCATTTATTAAATCTAATAATTTTTTGTTGAAGTCCTTAGGGTTTTGTATGTACAACATCATGTCATCTGAAAATAATGACAATTTTTCTTCCTCCTTTCCAATTTGGATGACTTTTATGTTTTTCTTCTTGCCTAATCACTCTTGCTAAGACTCCCAAACTATGTTGAATAAGAATGGTGAAAGCGGACATCCCTGTTTTGTTCCTGTTCTTAGGGGAAATGCTTGTAGTTTTTGCCCATTGCTTATGCTATTAGCTCTAGGTTTCTCATATATGGCCTTTATCATGTTGATGTATGATCCCTCTATTCCCACTTGGCTGAGAGTTTTATAAAAAATGGGTGTTGGATTTTGCCAGATGCTTTTTCTATACCTATTGATATGATCATGTGATTTTTGTCTTCCAATTTGTTTATGTGGTGTATCACATTTATTGATCTGCAAATATTGTACCAACTTTGCATTCCTGAAATAAATTCCACTTAGTCATAGTGTGTTATCTTTTTAATATGTTGCTGGATCCAATTTGTTAATATTTTGTTGAGGATTTAATGACTATGTTCATCAGGGATATTGACCTGCAATTTACTTTTTTTGTCATCTCTATATGATTTTGGGATTAGGATAATGCTGACCTCATAAAAAGGTTGGAAGTGTGCCCTTCTTTTGGATTTTTTGGAATAGTTTGAGGAGTAGAGGTGTTAGTTCTTCTTTGAATGTTTGGTAAAACTCCCCCATGAAACTATTTGGACCAGGGGTTTTGTTTGCTGGGAGGTTTTTTTATTTTATTTTTATTACTGCTTCAATTTCATTAGTTGTTATTGGCCTAATTAGGTGTGCTGCTTCTTCCTGATTGAGTTTTGGATACATGTGTGCTTCTAGGAATTTGTCCATTTTGCCCAAGTTGTCCAATTTATTTGCATATAATTGTTCATAGTATTTTCTTATAATCCTTTGTAAATCTATGGTGTCAGTTGTTACTTCACCTCTTTCATTTCTGATTTTATTTATTTGGGTCCTCTCTCTTTGTTTCTTGATGAGTATAGCTAAATCAAATCAATCTTGTTTATCTTTTCAAAGAAGCAGCTCTTGGATATTTTTTATTTTTTTATTTAGTCTCTATGTCATTTATTTCCACTTTGATTTTATTATTTCTTTCCTTCTACTCACTCTGGACTTCTCTTTTTGTTCCCTTTGTAATTCTTTTAGTGGTATTGTTAAATAGTTTGTTAGAGCTTTTTCTTGTGTCTTGAGGCAGGCCTATAATGCTATGAACTTCCCTCTCAGGACTGCTTTTGCTATGTCCCATAGATTCTGAGATGTTGTGTGTTCATTTTCATTTGTTTCCAGGAAGTTGTTTTATTTCTTCCTTGGTTTCATTGGTAAGCCAATCATCCTATATAATAAAAGCCCAATGACCATAATGGCAGAACAATAAGAACGACCAGAGACCAGAACCATCACAAGCCCTCACTGGGATGGCCCTGCCCCCCAGCAACCAGATATGGGAATCAGGCAGGCAGGCAGAGTGGTTAGGGGCAATCAGGTAGGCAGGCCAGCAGTTAGGGGCGATCAGGTAGGCAGGCCAGCAGTTAGGGGCAATCAGGTAGGCAGGCAAGTGGTTAGGGGAAGTCAGGTAGGCAAGGCCAGCAGTTAGGGGTGATCAGGTAGGCAGGTGAGCAGTTAGGGGAGATCAGGTAGGCAGGTGAGCAGTTAGGGGACATCAGGTAGGCAGGTGAGTGGTTAGGGGTAATGAGGCAGGCAGGCAGAGCCCCGTGATCAATCGCCTCAAAGAGGGAGACCCAGGGCACAGCCTGTGGGAGGGACACTCAGCGTCTGTGATGGGAGGAGCTGGCAGCGGTAGACGCTGCAGGGCAGGGCTGGCGCCATGGCAGTTCCTGAGAGGGTATGGCGCCTGCAGCCTGGCCCAGGCCCCAGCGTCACAGCCTCCCCCCGTGGCTTTTGCAGGGCTGGACTGCCACTCCTCCTGCTATGGTAGATTCCAGACCCTTCCATGACTGCGGGCTCTCTGCCAGGGCTCGGCCCCCTGACTGGACTCGCCAGCTTGGCCCTGACTGCAGAGGAGCTGAAATATGCTGACATCCACAACATTGGGGCCATGACCGCCCTTTTGCACTTCTTGGAGGTGAAACAGGGCAAGAGGCCTCAACCTGTGAAGTGAGCTAGATGAGGAAGAGGAGTGGAGGAAAAGTCGCCAGGAAAACAACAAAGTGGCAACAGCCCCATGCCAGAACAAGAAGAAGGAGCAGAAGGGGTTTCTGCAGTGGGAATCTGAGTGGCTGGAGCTCATGAACACGGAGCTGAAAACCCAGATGGAGGAGCTGAAGCAGGAGTGGCAGCAGCTCATCTGACAGCTCAACTGACATTGCCCCACCTGCATTGTCAGGACCGACAGCATTAAGACCCCGGACTCAGAGGCAATCCACTGCTGGAGCAGCTGGAGAAGAAGTGACCATGGGCTGGGAGGAGGAAGAGGAGGAAGAGGAGGAGAAGGACATGAGGAGAGGGAGGAGGAGGAGAGTCCCAGAGGGCTCTTCCTTGCTGCATGAAAAACTCTTCAATGAGACTCAGCACAGCCAGCATCGGCCGGGCTTTTTTGTGAAACTCAGATCAGCCACACCAGGGGAAGAAACCCAGGCTGATGAAATGCAGAACCAAGTGCTGAGACCAAAGTAGTCCTGAGGGGGGGCTTGTTCTGCCTGGGGCAAGGATTGCAGGCAGCAGAACAGAGGCTGTGGGCAGGAGAGATGCCCAACCAGGCAGCTGTGGGCACTTCTCCAGCCTCTCCGCTAGGGCACCCACCCTAAGGACCTCCAAGCAGCCAGGAAAAGCCATGAGTTGCAACCAAAATTAGGCTGAGTATGGAACTCAGAGTGAAACTGCAATCTGCCTGCTCCCAGTCCTGACCCTGATCCTGATGCAAGGCTGGAGAAGGGCACAGTGCCAGGCCCTGCTGTACCCACCCACTGTGGTCCAACTCAGTCCTGCCTGGAGTGGCAGCCGGGACCTTCCCTCACCGGCCCTGCTGGAGTTGCTGTGGGCATGAGGCACGGGTGCCTTTCCAAAGCACATACTCACTGAATGTTTATAGATTGGCTGTCCTGGCAGGGTTTTCAGCTGCACATGTTTTTTATGTGTGTTTTTTAAAAAATATTTTTTACAAAAAAAAGATTTTATACAAGCAATATATAAATGGATTTCTCTAATCACTCAATGTGATATAGTATACATATGCTATGATTTGTTACAGATATTCAGCAGTTATGGCCATTGCGTGTAACTTCTAAGTACTGTCTCTGGGTGTTGGGGGTGTCAGGGGCAGGGTGCAGTGCATTTTCATCCTGGTAAATCCTTCATAGTACTCTATTCTGTATCACTCAGTAAACATTACTCTTACTTAAAAAAGAGAGAGGGAGAGAAAGAGAGAGAGGGGGGGGGAGAAAGAAAAGAAAAGAAAAAAAAGAAAAGAAAAGAAAAGAAAAGAAAAGAAAAGAAAAGAGAAAAGAAAAGAAAAGAAAAGAAAAGAAAAGAAAAGAAAAGAAAAGAAAAGAAAAGAAAAGAAAAGAAAAGAAAAGAAAAGAAAAGAAAAGAAAAGAAAAGAAAAGAAAAGAAAAGAAAAGAAAAGAGAAAAGAAAAGAAAAGAAAAAAGAAAGAGACCCAGGCCACCGGCCGGCGACTCTGTGGCAAGTATGCGGCTGGCCAGCGATTGGCCTGCAGAGGGAGGCCCAGGCCAGCCAAGCCATCACACTCCATGCTTATGGCTTGCAGAGGGAGGCAACCTGTGGCAGGGGAGGAGGGTGCAGCACTGCACAGATGGCAAGCAGTGGTAGTGGCAGGGGCAGGGCCAGCTGCCTGCAGCTGGGGTAAGGAAAGCCCTGATAGGCCCTGATCTCAGACAGGCCTAGGGACCCTACCCAAGGAGTTCCAGATTGTGAGAGGGTGCAGGCTGGGCTGAGGGACCGCCCCCCCTCCCCCGCCAGTTCACGAATTTTCATGCACCAGGCCTCTAGTTGTTTAATAACATACTATTTAGCCTCCATATGTTTGAATGTTTTTGAGTGTTTTTATTGTAGTTGGTTTCTAGTTTCAGGCCATTGTGATCAGAGAAGATGCTTGTTATGATTTCCATTTTCTTGAACTTGTGGAGACTTATATTGTGTCCTAACATGTGATCTATCTTTGAGAATGTCCTATGTGCACTTGAAAAGAATGTATATTCAGCAACTTTGGGGTGAAGTGTTCTATAAATATCAATTAAATCCATCTGATCTAGTGTGTTGTTTAAGGGTCTCTGTTTCCATGTTGATTTTTTTGTCTGTAAGATCTATCCAGTGATGTGTTGGAGTTCTAAAGTAGCCTACTATTAATATTGCTTTAGATCCCTTCCTTAAAGTCCTCAAAAAGTGATATATATATTTAGAATTGCCTATATTCAGTGCATATACTAGTATATTTAGCAGGGTTATATCCTCTTGTTGGATCAACCCCTTCAGTATTATATAGTGAGCTTTTTTGTCTAATTATGGGCCTTGTTTTGAAGTCTATCTTGGCAGATATAGGTATTGCTGCCCCTGCTTTTTTTTTTTTTCAATTTGCATGGAATTTTTTTTCCATCCCTTCACTTTCATCATGTGGGAGTCTTTTGTTCATTGGTTGGTATCTTGTAGAGAGCATATACATGGGTCATGTTTTCTTATCCATTCAGCCACCCTATATCTTTTGATTGGAGTATTTAATCCACTTACATTTAAGTTTATTATTGACTAGAGGCCCGGTGCACAAAATTTGTGCACTGGGGGTTGGGGGGAGTCCCTCAACCCAGCCTTCACCCTCTCACAGTCCAGGACCCCTCACTCCTCACTGCCTGCCTGCTTGCTGTTCCTTACCACTCAGCTTGCTGCTCCTTAGCACTACTTCAGAGGCAGTAGAGGCTCCCACCACCACTGCTGTGATTGCCAGCCATGAACCCAGCTTCTGGCTGAGCAGTGCTTCCCCTTGGCAGCGCACTGACTACCAGGGGGCAGCTCCTGTGTTGAGTGTCTGGCCCCTGGTGGTCAGTGCACATCATAGCAACTGGTCGTTTTACTGGTCATTCTGCCATTCAGTCAATTTGCATATTAGGCTTTTATTATATAGGACAGGTACTTATTTACTGCTATTTTTCTTTATTTTAATGTTATTTTTCTCTCTCTGTTTCTTCTTAAAGCAGTATCTAGAACAGTGATTCTCAACCTTCCTAATGCCGCGACCTTTTAATACAGTTCCTCATGTTGTGGTGACCCCCAACCATAAAATTATTTTCGTTGCTACTTCATAACTGTAATTTTGCTACTGTTATGAATCATAATGTAAATATCTGATATGCAGGATGTATTTTCATTGTTACAAATTGAACATAATTAAAGCATAGTGATTAATCACAAAAACAATATGTAATTATATACGTGTTTTCTGATGGTCTTAGGCGACCCCTGTGAAAGGGTCGTTCGTTCCCCAAAGGGGTCACAACCTATAGGTTGAGAACTGCTGCTCTAGCATTTCTTGCTATGCTGATTTCATGGTACTGAACTCATTTAACCCTTTCTGTTGTTGTTCTGGGAAGCTGTTAATTTTACCTTCAATTTTGAATAGTAGCCTTGTTGGGAAGAGCAGCCTTGGATGCAGGTTATTGCTTTTTGTTACTTTGAATACTTCATGCCATTCCTTTATGGCCTGAAGTGTTTCTGTTGAGAAATCAGCAGACAGTCTAATGGGATCTCCTTTAAAGGTAACTTTCTCTCTCTCTCTCTCTTGCTGCATTTAATATTATTTCTTTATTCTTAACATTTGCCATTTTAATTATGATGGGTTTCTTAGAATGGGTTTCTTTGGGTTCATCTTTATAGGGACATTCTGTGCTTCCTGGACTGCCGGGGTCCAGCCCCAGCAGGTCCAGGGGTCCCCAAAGGTGTGGACGGAGTCGGGGAAGAAGGAAGGACACAGAGACAGCCTTCGGGTGATCATCATAGCCAGGTTCCTTGCCAGGATCTCCAGCCAAGTTCTGGTCTGGATCTCCAGGGAGGTTCTGCTTAGGATCTCCAGCCAGGTTCTGTGTCCATGCTCTCTTGCTAGGTTCTCCAGGTTCTCCAGCGAAGTTCTGCCAGTTTCTGTACAGGATCTTTTGCCATGTTCTCTCCAGCGAAGTTCTTCTGTGTCTAGGTTCTGTGCCAAGGTTCTGTGCCAAGGTTCTGTGTTCTAAGTTCTGTCTCCTGTTGTCTTGTTACATCTGTATTTATACCAGTTGATTCAATCCTATCAATCTCTATTCCAAAGGTTAGGGCGTTTCTTATCTCCATTCCAGGGAATAAAGATTATGTAGCTTAAGCATGATTGTTTGTAGTTAAAGTGATTAACTACCCGCCTGGCACTTAGTTGAGGGGTTTTATTCCCTCCCTAACTTCGGGGGGAAATCCTTACCTGGGGAAACAACCTTTCTCAGAGAGGAGACCTTGGTTAAAACACATAGTGCCAAGAAGGTGAGCAAACATTTTAAGAACAGTATGCCATATATGCCATGTCCTTTGAAACAGCAAGGATGGACCGGCTCCCGGCACTGGACTTGTGTGACTTTTTTCTTCACCGGGTTAGGGAAGTTTTCTGTCATCATTTCTTCAAATAGGTACTCTATACTCTGCTCGCTTTCATCTCCTTCTGAAACTTATATGATGTGTGTGTTGTCCCAGAGTTCCCTTAAACTATCCTCATTCTTTTATATTCTTTTTTCTTTTTGTTGGTCTGACTGGTGGTGTTGTTTTTTTCTACCTTGTATTCCAAATTGCTGATTTGGTCCTTTGTCCAGCCTCGTTTTCATTTCTTTGAAGGTATTCTTGATGCTAGATATGGTATTCTTCATTTCCTACTGATTTTTATTTATGGTTACTATGTTCTTTTTCATGATTATGTAGTCCCCAATGAGTTTCTTATAGTTTCCATGAAGATTCTTGTAGTTCTCACTAAGTTCCTTGAGCATCCTTATATCCATTACTCTCAGTTCTATGTCTGATAAACATCTTGTTTCCATTTCATTTCATTCTTTTTCTGAAGAATTTTTCTTTTTCATTTGGGGATTATTAGTTTGTATACCCATTTTAGCTGTCTCTTTGTGTTTTTTTTATATGTCTTAGATACTAGTGCTATGACTCCCACATTTCATGGGTGGCCTTATGGAGTATGTGTTCTATAGGATGCAGTGGTGCAGTCTCCTTGCTCTGCTGAGCTTGCTGCACTTGGAGTGTCCTTGTGTAGATTATGTGGGCCCTTCTGTTGTAATTGGGTCTTGATTGCTGTTGGCCTATTTGTGAGTGGGATCAACTTTTAGGCTGGCTGCCTTAGGCTCAATCTGACCACTGTGAGCAAGCTCCTCTGCAGGTGTAGTCTTGAAGTGTCTTGCTAGGCTCGGTGGCACAATCTTCCTGATCGTCTATGCTCCACACTTAGGAATGTTTTTTGTGGTTCATGTGCACCCTCTATTGTCATTGTGTCCTGATGTATGCTCTTGAACCTTTCATGGATGGAATTAACCCTTCAAGCTGGGTGGCAATAAGGATGAACCCCGATCAGGGTATATGAGATATTGTTCACGGCCTGCCCCCAAGACAGAATTGCTCATAGAAGAATCTGGTGCCTTCTGAATTATTCCTTTGTATGTGTCATTTGTGTAGCTGATTGGGTCACACTCTGGTGTTTCTGAAGCCCACTACTGGCTGTGTTGGTTCTGGTTCCACTTGGGTGGGTTTGAGGTTCAGCTCCCTTTCAGAAGTTGTGGGTAATGGTTTGGGGCTACATGTCTGGAGCTTCCACACTGTTCACTGCATTTACTGGACCTGGCAGTGCATGGGAGGGGCCAGTCTGTGTAGACTGGTTGTGTTCCTGGAGCTCTGAACTGGGGTCACATCTATAAAAGACCAAGGTATCCCATTGATGTTGCCTGGAATTCCCCCAGAGTCTTACACAGGAAGGCTGTAGAGTGGGCCCAAGCTGGCCATGCCCCACTGACCCATCCACAAGGCTCAGGCTGGGTGTGGCAGGGTGACCAGGTTGGGCACACAGGGTTAGTGGCTCCCCTAGTTTGAGGCAGCATGGTCTGGTACTCAATGGAGAGAATGTGGCCCCTATTCCCAAGCGATACCATTCAGACTCAGTACCTGAGTCTCCAACTCTATCTTCCCCAGGAGGAGTGCACCACAGGTTTAGTTTTGGTGTAGTCTGCTGTCCTCACTGCAGGGGAAAGTTCAAAAGGACAGGATAGATTCACTGGCACTTGGGAAAATAAATGGAGAAAGCCTTTTTTTTAGGGTGGTACCAACTGTGCCACAGGAAGGGGGTGAGCTGCACTACTTTTAGTTTTGTAGCCACTCCTGCTTAAGCCTTGGACTAGAACCTTTAAGGTAGATATGCTCTGAATATCCCAGCTCTGAGTAGAGCTCCTTCTCCCTCAAAACTGAGCCTACCTGGATGGGACCATCTGGGCTTTCCCTGCTCTCTTTACCCCTGCAGGACTTGGAGGAACAGATCAGGGTAGCCTTCCACTTAGGATGGCACCACCTCTTTTGAGGGGAGAGCGCTGCAGCACACTACCAAAGAACCTACTGGAGGGCTCTGATTAGGTTGCATCAAATGTCCCAATTCTGAATTGTGCCCCATTCTCTCTGCAGATATGAGTTTAGCAGGATGGAGCCAGCAGTATTTGGGAGTACAAATCCAGTCTATCATTGCCTGACCAGCATAGCTCAGTGGTTGAGTGTCAGCCTATGAACCAGGAGGCCACAGTTCAATTCCCAGTCAGGGCATATAACCAGGATTGCAGGTTTGATCCCCAGTGGGGCCGTACAAGAGGCAGCCGATCAATGATTATCTCTCGTCATTGATGTTTCTACCTCTTTTTCCCTCTTCTTTCCTCTCTGAAATAAAAAATATATATTTTTTTAAAAATGGGAAATAATCCAATCCATCCATTAATTGGGGTGGCACCAGTCCTTGGCCCTTGGGAGAGGAGCTAGCTGCTTGCCTTCTAGCTTGGCAGCACCTCATCAGAAATCCTGAAGGGAGGTTCCAAGTGGGCTGTGCTCCAGATGTCCCAGTTCTGAGTTGTGCCCCATTTGCCCTGCGAGGCTGCACCAGCAGGAAGGTACCAGGGGTCTTGGAGGAAAATATCGAGGCTGCTCCCTCTGTTTGAGGTGGTGCCAGCTCTTGGGGATGAGAGAGATGCCTGCCTTTTTTTCTATCCCTGCAGTGCCCTAACATGTTTGAAGGCATCATATCAAATGTCCAAGCTCTGAGTTGTGCTGTAAGAATAGACGTGCTGGACCCTAGGAGATGGCAACTCAGGGCTCAGGACCAGGACCGCAAAAAACTATCTTTTAGATTTCCAGAGCTATGCCACCCAGATCTTCTCTTTATGGCTTCTGTATGCCCCGAGTCTCCTTCCCTCTATAAGAGCCATGGGTGAGTGCCCAAGGGTGATTCCGTTTGTTAGCCTTTAAAGAGATTACCTGGGATTCAAACAGACTCCCTCCTCTTTCCAGTGGACAAAGTCCCTGCTGCCAGATGCTATGCAGACTTTTCTTGGTCTGATTTGTGGATCCCTCTGTGGGGGCTTTTGCAGCTTCAATATTTCTCCAACGTCACCACCGCTGCCCCTGCCTGGGTGTAGGGACCAGCCTTCTTTGCATCTCCACCCTTCTTATCAGTCTCTGTGTAGCTTAATTTTTTTCAGTCCTTTGATGTAATACTCCTATTCAGGTGTCCTTCCGTTGTTTATTCAGGTTGATTATTCTAAATTTTAGCTGTTATTCAGGGTTGGTGCTGGGAGGAGGTGCGTATTGCTTTCATGTACTCCACTTACATGTACAACTAACCATTTTGGAATAGATCTGGAAACACTACTTATTGGAGATTCCCAACTTCCACTGTTTTCATTAATCAATTATTAGACATTACCCCTATATTCACAACACTTGTGGCTGTTCATCTGCTCAGAGTAAAAGCCAAATTCTTTAGGATGCCTGTAATGCTCAACTAATCTGCTTATCCTTTACCTCCTGTCTTCTACTACTCACTCACACTGGCTTTCTTGTTATTCCTCAGATATACCCAATATACTTCTAGGGTACTTCAGGGTATTTCTTCAACCAGATAGATATCTAAGTAACTTTCTCTATCTAATTAATCTCTTCACTTCTTTCAAATATTTGTTAAATGTTAACTTAGTAATTCCTATCTTTGACTTCACCAACAGTCCTGAACTGTCCTACCTGATTTTTCTCCTGTAGCACTTAATATCTTCTAACTTACAATAAAATTTACTTAATTACACTTGCTTTTTGTCTCCCCAAGAAAATAAGGCCCATGAAGGTAAGGATCTTTGCTTTGTTTACTATGATATTGAAAGCTTTTAGGACAGTACCTGTCACAATGTTAAGTGAATTCCTTAAAAGAAGAAACTATAAGAAGTAACTACAGGTTATTTCAGTATCTGTATTATTCATATATGCATAAAGTCATAATAGTCCAACAACCTTCATAATTTCTTCTTTTTAAAAATATTTTCCCCCCTAGCTAGTTTGGCTCAATGGAGAGTATGTCATCTCGAGGACTGAAGGGTCACAGGTTTGATTCTGGTCAAGGGCATGTACCTTGGTTGCAGACTCGATCCCAGCTCCAGTCAGGGCATGTACAGGAGGGAACCAATCAGTGTGTCTCCTCACATCGATATTTCTCTGTGTCTCCTCCTCCCTTCCACTCTCTCTAAAAATCAATGGAAAAATATCCTCGGGGAGTATTAACAACAACAAAAAATACTTTTCAATTACAGCTGATATAAAATATATTACTTTTAGGTATACATTCTATTAAATTAGTCATTTACTATATACCTTAAAAAGTGAACACCCCAATAAGTCTAATACCCATCTGACACCATACATAGTTGTTACAAAGTTATTGACTATATTTCCTATGCTGTACTTGATCCTATATAATAAAGAGGTAAGATACAAATTGACCATCACTCCAACACACAAGATGGCCGTCCCCATGTGGTCAAAGATGGCCACCCCCATGTGGACACAAGATGGCCACCACAAGATGGCCAGCAGGGGAGGGCAGTTGGGAGGAACCAGGCCTGAAAGGAAGGGCAGTTTGGGGGCGATCAGGCCTGCAGGGGAGGGCAGTTAGGGTTGACCAGGCCTGCAGGGGAGAGCAGTTAGACTGGATTGGCAGGGGAGGGCAGTTGGGAATGATCAGGCCTGCAGGGGAGGACAGTTAGGGGCAATCAGGCTGGCAGGGGAGCAGTTAAGCATTTATCAGGCTGGCAAGGGAGTGGTTAGGGGGTGATCAGGCTGGCAGGCAGAAGCGGTTGGGGGCAATCAGGCAGGTAGGCGAGCAGTAGGGAGGCAGCAGTCCTGGATTGTGAGAGGGCAGTCGGACATACTTCAAGTGGTCCCAGATTGGAAAGGGTGCAGGCTGGGCTGAGGGACACACACCCACATGCACGAATTTCATGCACTGGGCCTCTAGTATTTTTATAACTATTTTTATTTTTTCCCCCTTACTTGATGAAACATATACAAAAAAGCAATGCTAAAAGCAATGGCAGAAAGTTTACTGCCTATGTTTTTTTCTAGGATTTTTATGGTTTCAAGTCTTACATTTATGTCTTTAATCCATTTTGAGTTCATTTTTAGATATTGCAAAAGAAGGTGTTCTTGTTTTATTTTTTGCATGTACCTGTCCAGTTTTCCCAACACCAATTATTAAAGAGACTGTCTTTACCACATTGTATATTATTGCCTCTTTTATTAATTGACCATATAGGCATGGGTTTATTTCTGGGCTCTATTGTGTTTCCTTGATCTTTGTGTCTATTTTTATACCAATTCCATCTGTTCTGATTACTAACACCTTGTGGTATAGATTGAAGACAAGTAGCATGATACTGCCAACTTTATTCTTTCTCAAAATTGCTATCGCGATTTAGGCTCTTTTGTGGTTTTGTATACATTTTTGGATTATTTGTTCTAGTTATGTGAAAAATTCCATTGGTATTTTTGATAGGGATTTCATTGAGTATGTTGGTTACTTTGGGTAATAACCTAGCTTATTTTTTTTTTTTTTATCAGTGAGCATAGTGTATCTTTTTACTTGTATCTTAATTTCTTTTTTTTTTTATTACTTAAAGTATTACAAAGAGTATTACATATGTCTCCTATTTTTTCCCCTGCCCTTGATAATCCCCTGGCCTTCCCTACCCCCCAGTGTCTTATGTCCATTGGTTATGCTTATATGCATGCATACAAGTCCTTCGGTTGATATCTTACCCTCCCCCCCCTCGGACTCCCCCCCCACCCCCGGCCTTCCTGCTGTAGTTTGACAGTCTGTACGAGGAAGCTCTGCCTCTGTATCTATTTTTGTTCATCAGTTTATAATGGTCTTTATTATCCATAAATGAGTGAGATCATGTGGTATTTTTCCTTCATTGACTGGCTTATTTCACTTAGCATAATGCTCTCCAGTTCCATCCATGCTGTTGCAAATGGTAAGAGTTCCTTCTTTTTTACAGCAGCATAGTATTCCATCGTGTAGATGTACCACAGTTTTCTAATCCATTCATCTACTGATGGGCACTTAGGCTGTTTCCAGATCTTAGCTATGGTGAATTATGCTGCTATGAACACAGGGGTGCATATACCCTTTCTGATTGGTGTTTCTGGTTTCTTGCAATATATTCCTAGAAGTGGGATCACTGGGTCAAATGGGAGTTCCATTTTTAGTTTTTTGAAGAAACTCCATACTGTCTTCCATAGTGGCTGCACCAGTCTGCATTCCCACCAGCAGTGCACAAGTGTTCCTTTTTCTCCACATCGTCTCCAGCACTTGTCGTTTGTTGATTTGTTGATGATAGCCAGTCTGACAGGTGTGAGATGGTACCTCATTGTTGTTTTGATTTGCATCTCTAGGATGATTAGCTACTTTGAGCATGTTTTCATATGTCTCCTGGCTTTCTGAATGTCCTCTTTTAAAAGGTGTCTATTTAGGACCTTTGTCCATTTTTTTTTTAATTAAATCTTTATTGTTCAGATTATTACATTTGTTCCTTTTTTTTCCCCCCCATAACTTCCCTCCTCCCAGTTCCCGCCCCACCCTCTGCCCTCACTCCCCACCCACTGTCCTCATCCATAGGTGCAAGATTTTTGTCCAGTCTCTTCCCACATCTCCCACACCCCTTTCCCCCCCAAGAATAGTCAGTCCATTCCCTTTCTATGTCCCTGATTCTATTATAATCAACAGTTCATTCTGTTCATCAGATTATTTATTCACTTGATTCTTAGATTCACTTGTTGATAGATGCATATTTGTTGTTCATAATTTGTATCTTTACCTTTTTCTTCCTCTTCCTCTTCTTAAAGGATACCTTTCAGCATTTCATATAATCCTGGTTTGGTGGTGATGAACTTCTTTAGCTTTTCCTTATCTGTGAAGCTCTTTATCTGACCTTCAATTCTGAATGATAGCTTTGCTGGATAAAGTAATCTTGGTTGTAGGTTCTTGGTATTCATCACTTTGAATATTTCTTGCCACTCCCTTCTGGCCTGCAAAGTTTCTGTTGAGAAATCAGCTGACAGTCGTATGGGTATTCCCTTGTAGGTAACTGAGTTTCTTTCTCTTGCTGTTTTTAAGATTCTCTCTTTATCTTTTGCTCTTGGCATTTTAATTATGATGTGTCTTGGTGTGGTCCTCTTTGGATTCCTTTTGTTTGGGGTTCTCCGAGCTTCTTGGACCTGTAAGTCCATTTCTTTCACCAGGTGGGGGAAGTTTTCTGTCATTATTTCTTCAAATAGGTTTTCAAAATCTTGCTCTCTCTCATCTTCTGGCACCCCTATAATTCTGATGTTGGTACGCTTGAAGCTGTCCCAGAGGCTTCTTACACTATCCTCGCATTTTTGGATTCTTTTTTCATTTTGCTTTTCCTGTTGGATGTTTTTTGCTTCTTTGCATTTCAAATCATTGACTTGATTCTTGCGCTCCTCTGGTCTGCTGTCGGGCGTTTGTATAATATTCGTTATTTCAGTCTGTGTGTGCTTAATTTCTAGTTGGTTCCCCAATATAAGATCGAGGGTCTTATTAGTTTTCGTGTAGATCTCATTAAGTTTATCGGCAGCTTCTAAACAGTTCTTGAGAGACCTTAAAAGTGTGGTTCTGAACTCTATTTCTTCCATTGACAATTTTGTCCTGTTTCTTTGTCCCCGCATTTTGTTATGCTTCCTTAGTGCACCCCCTAGTGGTCTTTGTTCGCAGTCTTATAGATAAATCTTGATTGTTGTAGCTAATTCTAGGGAGGGTTTGACCTCCAGGCCAAGTGGCTATGAGAATCAGCTGTGTCAGCAGTGAGAGAACTTCTGTCCTCTAGGGAGGTGCTAATCTAGCCTTTGCCTGAGGCTAACCGGCAAATGCCTCTGTGCAGGGCTTGGGCTGGGCGGGTCGCACAGGATCAACAGGGTGGGCCGGAGAGAGCAGTTATGGCGGCTCTCAGTCCTGTCCCCAGGGGCTCTGCCTCTCTGAGTCCCAGCACCCGCTGCAAAGCTCGGAGAGAAAGCTGCACTCACTCTGACCGAAGCCAGACAGTCCCGCTTCTCCCATTTGAGTCTGGGTCCCTAAAGACTCGCCCGGATCTGGTGCTCAGAGTCTGCGACTCCCTCCCGATTGAAAACAACAACCGCGCCCTCCGCCGCCAGCCCGCTCCGCGCACTCCGCACCTCAGAATTTGACTTCAGCACTGCGCCTCCTCTGAGTGTCCGTACGCGTTTCTCTTTCCTCCTAGTTGTAGGACTTCCACTCAGCCAGCATTCCTGTGGTTCTGGGTGATGTCCCTTCAGTTTTTTGGTTTCACTTTTGAAGTAGTTGTTCAAAGCAGCAAACTCCGGCGTTAACCTATGCCGCCATCTTGGTTCTCCCCCTTTGTCCATTTTTTGATTGGATTGTTTATCTTCCTTTTGTTGAGTTGTATGAGTTCCCTATAAATGTTGGAGGTTAAACCCTTATCAGTGATAGCATTGGCATATATATTCTCCCATGTAGTGGGCTTTCCTGTTGTTTTGTTGATGGTTTCTTTTGCTGTGCAGAAACTTTTTATTCTGATGTAGTCCCATTTGTTTATTTTCTCTTAAGTTTCCAATGCCCTAGGATCTGTACTGGTGAAGAAATTGCATCTGCATATGTCTGAGATTTTGTTGCCTTTGGATCCCTCTAGTATTTTTATGGTTTCCCGTCGTATATTTAAGTCCTTTATCCATTTTGAGTTTATTTTTGTGTCTGGTCTAAGTTGGTGGTCTAGTTTCATTTTCTTGCATGTATCTGTCTAATTTTCCCATCACCATTTATTGAAGAGACTGTCTTGACTCCGTTGTATGTTCTTGCCTCCTTTGTCAAATATTAATTGAGCGTATTGGTTGGGGCTGATTTCTGGGCTCTCTATTCTATTCCATTGGTCTATATGTCTGTTCTTGTGCCAGTACCTGGCAGTTTTGAGAACAGTGGCTTTGTAATACAGCTTGATATCTGGTATTGAGATTCCATCTCCTTTGTTCTTTCTCAGGATCGCTGCAGCTATTCGGGGTTGTTTTTTATTCCAGATGAATTTTTGGAGAGTTCTTTCTACGTCTGTGAAATATGCCATTGGTATTTTAATGGGAAGTGCATTGAATTTATAGATTGCTTTGGGCAGTATGGACATTTTAATGATGTTGATTCTACCAATCCAAGAACATGGTATGTTCTTCCATCTGTTTATGTCTTCCTCTATCTCTTTTTTCAATGTCCTGTAGTTTTCTGAGTAGAGGTCTTTTACCTCCTTAGTTAAGTTTATTCCTAGGTAGCTTAATTTTTTTGGTGCAGTGGTAAATGGGATTGCTTTTGTAGTCTCTCTTTCTGCAAATTCACTATTGGTGTATAGTAATGCCATAGATTTCTTGGCGTTAATTTTGTATCCTGCTACATTGCCGAATTCTTTTATTAAGTCTAATAATTTATTGATGGAGTCTTTAGGGTTTTTTAAGTATAATATCATGTCATCTGCAAATAAGGACAATTTTACTTCTTCTTTTCCAATTTGGATGCCTTTTATTTCTTCTTCTTGTCTAATTGCAAGGGCTAATACTTCCAGTACTATGTTGAACAGGAGTGGTGAGTTGGGCATCCCTGTCTTGTTCCTGTTCTTAGGAGAAATGGTGTTAGTTTTTGTCCACTGAGTATGATGTTGGCTGTGGGCCTGTAATATATGGCTTTTATTATGTTGAGGTATGATCCTTAAATTCCCACCTTGCTGAGAGTTTTTATCAAAAATGGGTGTTGAATTTTGTCAAACACTATTTCTGCATCAATTGATATGACTATGTGGTTTTTTTCTTTCAATTTGTTTATGTGATGTATCACGTTTATTGATTTGCGGATATTGTACCATCCTTGCATCCCTGGGATAAATCCTACTTGGTCATGGTGTATGATCTTTCTGATATACTGCTGGATCCGATTTGCTAAGATTTTGTTGAGGATTTTGGCATCTATGTTCATGAGGGATATTGGCCTGTAATTCTCTTTCATTGTGTTGTCTTTCCCTGGTTTTGGTATTAGGGTGATGCTGGCTTCATAGAATGAGCTTGGAAGTGTTCCTTCCTCTTGGATTTTTTGTAGTAGTCTGAGGAGGATAGGTTTTAGTTCTTCCTTGAATGTTTGGTAAAACTCCCCTGTGAAGCCGTCTGGTCCTGGGCTTTTGTTTGCTGGAAGCTTTTTGATGACTGCTTCAATTTTTTCCATAGTTATTGGCCTATTGAGACTTTTAAATTCTTCCTGATTAAGTTTTGGAATTTTGTATTTTTCTAGGAATATGTCCATTTCCTCCAGGTTGTCTAGTTTGTTGGAGTAGAGTTGTCCATAGTATTTTTTAACAATCATTTGTATTTCTGTGGGGTCTGTTGTTATTTCACCTCTATCATTTATGATTTTTTTATTTGGGTCCTCTCTCTCTGCTTCTTGGTGAGCCTGGCTAGAGGTTTGTCAATCTTGTTTATCCTTTCAAAGAACCAGCTCTTGGTTTCATTGATTTTCTGTATTGTTTTTTTTTTTTTTGTCTCTATGTCATTTATTTCTGCTCTAATCTTTATTATCTCCTTCCTTCTGCTCACTCTGGGCTTTTCTTGTTGCTCTCTTTCTAATTCTTTGAGCTGTAGATTTAGATGATTTACTACCATTTTTTCTTGTTTGTTGAAATAAGCCCATAGAGCTATAAACTCCCCTCTCAGGACTGCTTTCATTGTGTCCCAAAGGTTTTGGATTGTTGTGTTTTCATTGTCATTAGTTTCCAGGATGTTTTTAATTTCTTCTTTGATCTCATTGGTTACCCAATCAATATTTAACAACATGCTATTCAGCTTCCAAGTGTTTGAGTTGTTCTTATTGTAGTTTATTTCTAACATTATGCCCTTGTGGTCTGAGAAGATGCTTGGTATGATTTCAATATTCTTGAATTTGGGGAGACTTTGTTTGTGATCCATTTTGTGGTCTATTTTTGAAGATGTCCCATGAGCACCTGAGAAGAACGTATATTTTGTGGCTTTGGGGCGAAGTGTTCTGAAGATGTCGATTAAGTCCATCTGATCTAGTGAGTCATTTAAGATTGGTGTTTCTTTGCTGATTTTTTGTCTAGCAGATTTATCCAGTGATGTCAGTGGTGTATTAAAGTCCCCTACTATGATTGTATTGTTGTTGATCTCTCCCCTGATATCTTCCAGGAGTTTTCTTATGTATGTGGGTGCTCCTGCATTGCGTGCATATATATTTATCAGGTTTATATCCTCTTGTTGTATTGATCCATTTAGTATTATGAAGTAGCCTTCCTTATCTCTTGTTATGGCCTTCACTTTGAGGTCAATTTTGTCTGATATATGTATTGCTACCCCAGCTTTTTTTTCATTTCCATTTGCCTGAAAGATATTTTTCCATCCCTTCACTTTCAGTCTGTGTGAGTCCCTTTTTCTGAGGTGGGTCTCTTGTAGAGAGCAAATATATGGGTCATGTTTTTTTATCCATTCAGCCACTCAATGTCTTTTGATTCGACCATTTAGTCCATTTACGTTTAAAGTTATTATTGAAAGGTACTTGTTTGTAGCCATTTCTATTTTTTTGTGTGGCTGTTTTCTTTCTGGGCTTTTTATATCTTCTTTTTACACCAGTCCCTTTAGCAATTCTTGCATTGCTGGCTTGGTGGTGATAAACTCCCCTTCAATTTTGAATGATAGCCTTGCTGGATAGAGTATTCTTGGATTCAGTCCTTTGCTTTGCATCACGTTGTAAATTTCTGTCCATTCTTTTCTGGCCTGATGTGTTTCTGTTGAGAAATCATTTCATAATCTGATGGGGGATCCTTTTTAGGTAACTCTCTGTTTCTCTCTTGCACCCTTTAAGATTCTCTCTTTGTCTTGTACATTTGCCATCGTTATTATGATGTGTCTTGGCGTGGGTCTTTTGGGGTTCATCTTGCCTGGGACTCTGTACTTGTGTAACTTTTTTCTTCCCCATATCTGGGAAGTTTTCTGACATTATTTCTTCAAGTAGATTTTCTAATCCTTGCTGCTCTTCGCGTCCTTCTTGCTGCCCTATTATGCGTATGTTTCTTCGTTTCATATTGTCCCAAAGCTCCCTTAGGCTCTCCTCCTGCTTTTTAATTTTTTTCTCCAATTGCTGTTCAGATTGAGCTTGTTTCTCTGCCTTATCTTCTAACTCACTAATTCGGTCCTCTGCTTCTTCTAGTCTGCTGTTGAAACTTTCCATGGTGTTTTTGATTGTAGCTATATCACTTTTCATTTCTTCCTGATTCTTGCATAGGTTGTTGATTTTCTCATCCATCCAGTGAATGAATTGTACAACATTCTGAATTCTTTTTCTGTCATGTTGCATGCTTCAACTTTATTAATATCCTTTCTTGGTGACTCCTCATTGTCTTTCCTCTGGGTGTTGTTTAGTCTCTTCATTCTGATTATCTCCCGATGGTTCAAACGTCGAGTTGCGTGGGCCTGGACCATGTGCAGTCAGAGCCTCCCACCTCCCTAGTGTCACTGAAAAGCTCTGACACTAAGATGTGTGGTTGTTGTGGGTTGGTGGGAACCAGGCTCGCTCAGGGTCAGTGTTGTCAGCGCTCAATGTGGCCTTGTATGCACCCTTAGAATCAGGGACCCTGCCTGCACCATGCTGAAACAGAGACCCCCCTGGAGCATGTTGAAAACCAGAGCCCCCTAGCGTGCTCCAGGAGTCAGAGTTCCCCAGAATCCAGTATCAGAGTCTCTGTTGCTTCGCGCGACCTTGTCTTGAGAATCAGGGTCCTCGTGTGCCCTTGCACCAGGAATTGGAGTCACTGGCTCTTAGTACGAATGCACAGGGAATCAGGATCTCAGGTCCAGGTGATAAGAAACACAGTCAAGTCACTGGTGCTTGGGGCTGCCTCCTTCCCAGAGAATCGGGGTCCCTGGGCCTGTGCTATGCAGGATAAATTCCCGGAGCTCGCGGGATTGCTCCCAGCCCAGGGCTCCGAAGCCAGCAGTGCGCATAGGATCAGTTCCTGGGGTTTGCGTGGTTGCTCCCAGTCCATGACTCCTGAACCTGGCCCTATGCGGGATCAGTTCCAAGGTGCTCTCGCACTTCCAGGCCAAAGTTCCTGGAGCGCTGAAGCCCTGGCAAGGGGTGGGTCTATCAGTTAGTTACTCTGGTGCTGCCTGCGAGCCTCATGGATCTGCCACGGGGATTTCTGAACTTTTGGTGTCTGCAGGTCTGTAGCTGTGGTCACAGGTCTCTGTCCCCAGTGGCTGCAGGGTCCTGGTTTGCGTCTGAGATCAGACTGGGTGGTGCTGAGGCCAGGATCCTAGTCTCAAGCAGCTCTGTTTCCCAAGATGGCGTGGTCGCCGTGCCTGTGCCTGTGCTGGCAGCCCAGGAGTGTCCGCGCAGGGAGCGGGACTCCGCTGCCTAAGACGGCCCGGTTTAGCAGCCCCTTACAAGACCTGCAGAATCTAACTGTCCCTAGCTCATACACACACACCACACGTCCACACACTCCTCTATCACTTCCTTGCGCTCTCACACTCTCTCCCTCCCTACCTTCCTGCTGGTCGCCATTTTCTCTCCTCCCTGTATCTTAATTTCTTATGGTTTTTCAAGTATAGGTATTTTACTTCCTTATTTAAATTGTATTCTTAGGTATTTTATTCCTTTTGATGCAATTGTAAGTGGGATTGTTTTCTTAATTTCCTTTTCTGATATTTAATTAATGGTATATAAAATGCAACTGATTTCTGATATTAATTTTGTATCCTGCTATTTTGCTGAATTTATTAGTTCTAAAAGTGTGTGTGTGTGTGTGTGTGTGTGTTTGTGTGAGTGTGTGTGTGTGTGTATGCAAATGATAACAGCTTTACTTCTTTCCAATTTGGATACCTTTTACTTTTGTTTTCAGAATTTTTTAAAAAATTTTTTTATTGCTTAAAGTATTACAAAGAGTATTATATATGTCTCCTTTTTTTCCCTCTCGAACTTCCCCTAGCCTCCCATGCCCCCCCCAGTGTCTTGTGTCCATTGGTTATACTTATACGCATGCATACAAATCCTTCGCTTGATCTCTTACCCCCCCTCCCCACCTCCAACCCTCACCAGCCTTCCTCCTGTAGATTGACACTCTTTCCGATGTTGCTCTGCCTCTGTATCTATTTTTGCTCATCAGTTTATAATGGTCTTAATTATCCATAAATGAGTGAGATCATGTGGTATTTTTCTTTCATTGACTGGCTTATTTCACTTAGCATAATGCTCTCCAGTTCCATCCATGCCGTCGCAAATGGCAAGAATTCCTTTTTTTGCAGCAGCAGCGTAGTATTCCATCGTGTAGATGTACCACAGTTTTCTAATCCATTCATCTGCTGATGGGCACTTAGGCTCTTTCGAGATCTTAGCTCTGGTGAATTGTGCTGCTATCAACATAGAGGTGCATATATTCTTTCTGATTGTTGTTTCTAAATTCTTGGGATATATTCCTAGAAGTGGGGTCACTGGGTCAAATGGGAGTTCCATTCTTAACTTTTTGAGGAAACTCCATACTGTCTTCCATAGTGGCTGACCTGTCTGCATTCCTACCAGCAGTGCACGAGTGTTCCTTTTTCTCCACATCCTCTCCAGGACTTGTCATTTGTTGATTTGTTGATGATATCCATTCTGACAGGTGTGAGATTGTACCTCATTGTTGTTTTGATTTGCACCTCTTGGATGATTAGTGACTTTGAGCATGTTTTCATATGTCTCTTGGCTTTCTGAATGTCCGCTTTTGAAAAGTGTCTTCTTAGGTCCTTTGCCCATTTTTTGATTGGATTGTTTATCTTCCGTTTGTTAAGTTGTATGAGTTCCCTATAAATGTTGGTGATTAAACCCTTATGGTGATAACATTGGCAAATATGTTCTCTCATGCAGTGTGCTATCTTGTTGTTTTGTTGATGATTTCTTTTGCTGTACAGAAGATTTTTATTTTGATGTAATCCCATTTGTTTATTTTCTCTTTAGTTTCCAATGTCCTACAAGCTGTATCAGTGAAGAAATTGCTTTGGCATATGTCTGAGATTTTGTTCCCATTGGATTCCTCTAGCATTTTTATTGCTTCCCATCTTACATTTAAGTCTTTTATCTATTTTGAATTTATTTTTGTGCACGGTGTAAGTTGGTGTTCTAGTTTCATTTTCTTGCATGTATCTGTCTAATTTTCCCAACACCATTTATTGAAGAGACTGTCTTGCCTCCATTATATGTTCTTGCTTCCTTTGTCAAATATTAATTGAGCATATTTGTTTGGGTCGATTTCTGGGCTCTCTATTCTATTCCATTGATCTATATGTCTGTTCTTCTGCCAGTACCAGGCAGTTTTGAGAACATTGGCTATGTAATACAGGTTGATATCTGGTATTGAGATTCTACCTACTTTGTTCTTCTTTCTCAGAATTTCTGCAGGTATTTGGGGTCTTTTTTTATTCCAGATGAATTTTTGGAGAGTTCGTTCTGGATCTGTGAAATATGCCTTTGGCATTTTAATGGGAAGTGAGTTGAATTTATAGATAGCTTTGGGTAGTATGGACATTTTAATGATGTTGTTCTCCCAATCCAAGAACATGGTATGTTCTTCCATCTGTTTATGTCTTCCTCTATCTCTTTTTTCAACGTCCTGTAGTTTTCTGAGTAGAGATCTTTTAACTCCTTAGTTAAGTTTATTCCTAGAAAGCTTAATATTTTTGGTGCAGTGGTAAATGGGATTGCTTTTTTTCGTCTCTCTTTCTGTAAGTTCACTATTGGTGTATAGAAATGCCATAGATTTTTTGGCATTAATTTTGTATCCTGCTACATTGCCAAATTCATGTATTAAGTCTAGTAATTTTTTCGATGCAGTCTTTAGGGTTCTGTATGTATAATATCATGTCGTCCGCAAATAAGGACAGTTTTAATTCCTCTTTTTCAATTTTGATGCCTTTTATTTCTTTCTCTTGTCTAATTGCAATGGCTATTACTTCCAGTACTATGTCAAACAGGAGTGGTGAGAGTGGGCATCCCTGTCGTGTTCCTGTTCTTAGGGGAAGTGGTTTTAGTTTTTGTCCATTTTTTTGTTTTTCGTAGTATGAACATTTTTTTTATTTAATTAAACCTTTATTGTTCAGATTATTACATTTGTTCCTCTTTTTCCCCCCCATAACTCCCCTCCTCCCAGTTCCCACCCCACTCTCCGCCCTCACTCCCAACCCACTGTCCTCATCCATAGGTGCAAGATTTTTGTACAGTCTCTTCCCGCATCTCCCAAACCTCTTTCCCCCCAAGAATAGTCAGTCCATTCCCTTTCTATGTCCCTGATTCTATTATAATCAACAGTTCATTCTATTCATCAGATTATTTATTCACTTGATTCTTAGATTTACTTGTTGATAGATGCATATTTGTTGTTCATAATTTGTATCTTTACCTTTTTCTTCTTCCTCCTCTTCTTAAAGGATACCTTTCAGCATTTCATATAATACTGGTTTGTTGGCGATGAACTCCTTTAGCTTTTCCTTATCTGTGAAGCTCTTTATCTGACCTTCAGTTCTGAATGATAGCTTTGCTGGATAAAGTAATCTTGGTTGTAGGTTCTTGGCATTCATCACTTTGAATATTTTTTGCCACTCCCTTCTGGCCTGCAAAGTTTGGGTTGAGAAATCAGCTGACAGTCGTATGGGTATTCCCTTGTAGGTAACTGAGTTTCTTTCTCTTGCTGCTTTTAAGATTCTCTCTTTGTCTTTTGCTCTTGGCATTTTAATGATGATGTGTCTTGGTGTGATCCTCTTTGGATTCCTTTTGTTTGGAGTTCTCTGCGCTTCCTGGACTTTTAAGTCTATTTCTTTCACCAGGTAGGGGAAGTTTTCTGTCATTATTTCTTCAAATAGGTTTTCAATATCTTGCTCTGTCTCATCTTCTGGCACCCCTATAATTCTGATGTTGGTATGCTTGAAGCTGTCCCAGAGGCTCCTTACACTATCTTCGTATTTTCGGATTCTTTTTTTATTTTGCTTTTCCGGTTGGGTGTTTTTTGCTTCTTTGCATTTCAAATCTTTGACTTGATTCTTGTGCTCCTCTGGTCTGCTGTTGGGAGTCTGAATAGTATTCTTTATTTCAGTCAGTGTATGCTTAATTTCTAGTTGGTTCTTTATCATAACATCGAGGGTCTCATTAGATTTCTTGAGGATCTCATTAAGTTTATCGGCGGCTTCTAGACAGTTCTTGAGAGACCTTGAAATTATGGCTCTGAACTCTATATCGTCCATTGACAATTTTGTCCTGTTAGTTTGTCTCCGCATTTTTTTAATGCTTTCTTGGTGCACCCCCTAGTGGTCTTTGTGCGCAGTCTTGTTGTAGTTAAGCCTTGATTGTTGTAGTTAATACTGGGGGGGTTGACCTCCAGGTCAACTGGCTGTGAGAGTCAGCTGTGTCTGCAGTGGGAAAACTTCTGTCCTCTGGGGAGGTGCTAATGTAGCCTTTGCCTGAGGCTATCTGGCAAATGGCTCTGTGCAGGGCTTGGGTGGGGCGGGTCGCACAGGATCAAACAGGGCAGGTGGAGGGAGCAGTTATGGCTACTCTCAGTCCCGTCCCCAGAGGCTCTGCCTCTCAGAGTCCTAGCAACCGCTGCAAACCTCGGAGAGAAAGCTGCTCTCACGTTCCGACCAATGCTAGATGGTCCCGCTTCTCCCGTCTGAGTCCAAGCCCCTAGAGATGCGCCCAGAACTGGAACTCAGGGCCTGAGCCTCCCTCCCAATGGAAAACGACTGCCAAAACCGGTTTGGCTCAGTGGATAGAGCATCGACCTGCAGACTGAAGGGTCCCAGGTTCGATTCCGGTCAAGGGCATGTACCTGGGTTGCAGGTACATCCCCAGTAGGAGATGTGCAGGAGGCAGCTGATCGGTGTTTCTCTCTCATCGATGTTTATGACTCTCTATCTCTCTCCCTTCCTCTCTGTAAAAAATCAATAAAATAAAATAAAAAAAGAAAACCACAACCGCACCCTCAGCCACCAGCCCGCTCAGCGCAATCTCCGCACCTTTGTATTTTCCACACTGCGCCTCCTCTGTGTCTCGGCATGCTGTTCTCTTTGCTTCTAGTAGAAGAATTTCCCCTCAGCCAGCTTTCCTGTGGTTCTGGGTGCTCTCCATTCCGTCTTTTAGTTTTATTTTTTTGAAATATATTTTATTGATTTTTTACAGAGAGGAAGGGAGAGAGATAGAGTTAGAAACATCGATAAGAGAGAAACATCGATCAGCTGCCTCCTGCACATCTCCTACTGGGGATATGCCCGCAACCCAGGCACATGCCCCTGACCAGAATCGAACCCGGGACCACTCATTCTGCAGGCCTACACTCTATCCACTGAGCCAAACCGGTTTTGGCTAGTTGTATTTTTGAAGTGGTTGTGCAAGGCAGCATTCTCCGGTGTTTACCTATGCCGCCATCTTGGTTCTATATCGGTCTGTCCATTGAGTATGATGTTGGCTGTGGGTTTGTCACATATGGCTTTTATTATGTTGAAGTATGATCCTTCTATTCCCACTTTGCTGAGAGTTATTATCAGAAATGGGTGTTGGATTTTGTCAAATGCTTTTTCTGCATCAATTGATATGACCATGTGGGTTTTTTTCTTTCAATTTGTTTATGTGATGTATCATGTTTATTGATTTGCGGATATTATGCCATCCTTGCATCCCTTAGATAAATCCTACTTTGTCATGATGTATGATCTTTCAGATGTACTGCTGGATCCGATTTGCTAAGATTTTGTTGAGGATTTTGGCATCTATGTTCATGAGGGATACTGGCTTATAATTCTCTTTCACTGTGTTGTCTTTCCCTGGTTTTGGTATTAGCGTGAAGCTGGCTTCATAGAATGAGCTGGGAAGTGTTCCTCCTCCTTGAATTTTTTTGTAGTAGTCTTTAGAGGATAGGTTTTAGTTCTTCCTTGAATGTTTGGTAAAACTCCCCTGTGTAGCCGTCTTGCCCTGGGCTTTTGTTTGCTGGAAGCTTTTTGATGACTGCTTCAAGTTCTTCCATAGTTATTGGCCTATTGAAATTTTTAGATTCTTCTTGATTGAGTTTTGGAATGTTGTGTTTTTCAAGAATTCATCCCGTTCCTCCAGGGTGTCTAGTTTGTTGGAGTAGAGTTGTCCATAGTATTTTTTTTACAACCATTTGTATTTCTGCGGGGTCTGTTGTTATTTCACCTCTATCATTTATGATTTTGTTTATTTGGGCCCTCTCTCTCTGCTTCTTGGTGAGCCTGCCTAGAGGTTTGTCAATCTTGTTTATCCTTTCAAAGAACCAGCTCTTGTTTTTTTTTGTTTTTATGTATTTCTTTTTTGGTCTCTAGGTCATTTATTTATGCTCTGATCTTTATTATCTCCTTCCTTCTCCTCACGCTGGGCTTTTATTGTTGCTCTCTTTTTAATTCTTTGAGATGTAGAGTTAGATGATTTACAACCATTTTTTCTTATTTTTTGAGGTAGGCCTGTAGGGCTATAAACTTCCCTCTCAGGACTGCTTTCATTGTGTCCCATAGGTTTTGGATTGTGTTTTCATTGTCATTAGTTTCCAGGATGTTTTTAATTTCTTCTTTGATCTCATTGGTAACCCAATCATCATTTAATAACATGCTATTCAGCTCCCAAGTGTTTGAGTATTTTGGGTTCATTTTATTTTAGTTTATTTCTAATATGCCATTGTGATCTGAGAAATGCTTGTTATGGTTTCTATCTTCTTGAATTTGGGGAAACTTTGCTTGTGACCCAATATGTAGTCTATTTTTGAAAATGTCCCATGTGCACTTGAGAAGAACGTATATTCCGTGGCTTTGGGGTGGAATGTTCTGAAGATGTCAATTAAGTCCATCTGATCTAGTGAATCATTTAGGATTGCTGTTTCTTTGCTGATTTTTTGTCTTGAGGATTTATCCAGTGATGTCATTGGTGTATTAAAGTCCCCGATTATGATTGTATTGTTTTCGATCTCTCCCTTGATATCTTCCAGGCGTTTTTTAATGTATTTGGGTGCTCCTGCATTGGGTGCATATATGTTTATCAAGGTTATGTCCTCTTGTTGTATTGATCCCTTCAGTATTATGGAGTGGCCTTCCTTATCTCTTGTTATGGCCTTCACTCTGAGGTCTATTTTGTCTGATATAAGTATTGTTACCCCAGCATTTTTTTCATTTCCATTTGCCTGAAAGATATTTTCCATCCCTTCACTTTCAGTCTGTGTGAGTCCCTTATTCTGAGGTGGCTCTCTTGTAGACAGCAAATATATATGTCATGTTGTTTTATCCATTCAGCCACTCAGTGTCTTTTGTTTGGAGCCTTTAGTCCATTTACATTTAAAGTTATTATTGAAAGGTACTTGTTTGTAGCCTTTTCTATTTTTGTGCCTGCTTTCTTTCTGAGCTTTTTATTTCTTCTTTTTACACCAGTCCCTTTAGTATTTCTTGCATTGCTGGCTTGGTGGTGATAAACTCCCTTAGCCTTTTTTTGTCTGTGAAGCTTACTGTGGATCTCTTGCACAACCCCTTCAATTTTGAATGATAGCCTTGCTCGATAGAGTATTCTTGGATTCAGTCCTTTGCTTCGCATCACTTTGTAATTCAGTCCATTCTTTTCTGACCTGATGTGTTTTTGTTGAGAAATCATTTGATAATCTAATGGGAGATCCCTTATACATAACTTTCCGTCTCTCTCTTGTAGCCTTTAAGATTCTCTCTGTGTCTTGAACATTTGCCATTGTAATTATGATGTGTCTTGGTGTGGGTCTTTTCGAGTTCATCTTGTTTGGGACTCTCTGTGCTTGTGTGACCTTTTTCTCCCCACCTCAGGGAAGTTTTCTGATATTATTTCTTCAAATAGGTTTTCTTTTTTAAAAAATATATTTTATTGATTTTTCACAGAGGAAGAGAGAGATATAGAAACATTGATGAGAGAGGAACATCGATCAGCTGCCTCCTGCACACCTCCTACTGGGGATGTGCCCACAACCAAGGTACATGCCGTTGGCCAGAATCGAACCTGGGACCTTTAAGTCCACAGGCCGATGCTCTATCCCTTGAGCCAAACCAGTTAAGGCCAAATAGGTTTTCTAACCCTTGTTCCTCTTCCTGTTGTTCCGGCACCCCTATTAATTGTATGTTTTTTCATTTCATGTTGTCCCATAACTCCCTTAGACTTTCCTCTTGTCTTTTAATTTTTTTTCTCTAATTGCAGTTCAGTTTGTTTGTATTTTGCTTCCCTGTCTTCTAAGTCCCTAATTCGGTCCTCCGCTTCTCCTAGTCTACTGTTGAAACTTTCAATGGTGTTTTTTTATTGCAGCTATATCACTCTTCATTTCTTCTTGGTTCTTACATAAATTATTGAATTTTTCATCCATTTGTTTTTGATTCTTACATAAGTTGTTGATTTTTTTTCATCTGTTTCTTGTTGATTCTTGCATAAGTTCTTGATTTTTTTCCTCCATCCAGTTTATGCATTCTAGGACCCTTAATCTGAATTCTTTTTCTGACATGTTGCATGCCTCTGTTTCACTTAGCTGCTTTTCTGGGGAGTCCTCTTTTTCCTTTGGGGGTTTCTTTGTCTACCCATGTTTGATCTCACCGACAGATCTAGATGTTGCGTCATTCAGGGGCTGCTCCTTGGGTGGCTCCTTGGGCTGCGTTCGCTCCTCGGGCGGTTGTGGTAGCAGTTGCTCCTCAGTTGGCAGCAGCTCCTCTGGTGGGTGCTTTTCAGAGCCATGGTTGCTCCTCTGGCTGGTGTCAGGAGGCTTCTCACACAGCTGCTGTTCCTCAGACAGGGTGTGTGCTGATCACGTGGCTGCTGTTCCTTGGATGGGTGTGGGCTACACACGCAGCTGCTACTCCTTAAACTGGGGTGGACTGCTCACCTGGCTACTGTTCCTTGAATGGGGGCTGGCTGCACACTGCTGTTGTTCCTCTGATGTGGTGGGCTGCTTGTGGGGCTACTGCTCTTTGGACTTGGAAAGGTTGATTGCAAGTCTGCTGCTCCTCGGCCTGGGGTGGGCTGCTGGTACTGCTGCTGCTCTTTGGATTGGAGTGAGCTGCATGTGTCGCTGCTCCTCCTCTCCAGGTGTCTGGTTATGTGGCTTGCTCTCTAGCACTTTCCAGGGGAACTCTCCCCTTCCCAGCTGCAAACTGTCTCACCAGCTGAGTATTCTTCGCCTATTCAGGGGTGAATGTTATGTGTTTTAGCTGCTCATTCTATTTGCTCCAGGATAAGCCTTGGGATGTGTCTGCCTATTCCGCCACCATCTTGTCTCTCCTCTACTTTTTTTCTCGACTGATTACTGTGGATAGAACTTGCAATACTGTGTTTAATAAAAATGGTGAAAGTGGAGATCTTTTCTTGTTCCTGATCTTAAAGAAAAAGCTTTCAGGTTGTCACCGTTGAGTGTGATGTTAGCTTTGGTTTTTTTTATGTTGTCTTTATATTGAGGTATGTTCCCTCTATTCCCACTTTATTGAGTTTTTATTCTATATTTCTTCTTGATTTTAGATTTACTTGCTGTTTTTTTTTTAATAATTCTAAACAATCCTCCCCAAGTTTCTGTACAGCCTATTTTTAGTTTTTTTATTGCACACTTTAGAACTATGAAAGCCGGTGTTCTTGTTGGTTTTATTTGCTATTAAACTTTACATACTTCCTTTTATGTACTTGCATAGAAGTACCTCCTGGTACATAAAGAGGAGACATGTTTTTCTTATTATTTTTCAGGCTGGGAATCTGTGTGTGAGAGTGAAGAATTAACCCCAAAGCAGGACATTTGTGAAGCACAGTCATCCCAGAAGATAATAGTAAACTTTAAAAGCTGCGGTCTTGAGTACTCCAATTTGAGAGAGGAATGGAAATGTGAGGGCCATTCTGAGAGGCAACCAGTGAATCAGAAGTCATATTTCAAAGAAGAGACAATTACTAATGAAGGAGCCCTTATTTATGAAAGAGGACAAGAATATAACAAATCTTGGCAAAGTTTCCATCTGAACACACTGCTTCATTCACAACAGATAGCTTCAAAAGAGGAGAAAGTACATAAACATGAGACACATAAGAAAGGCTTTAAAAATAACTTAGTGGTTATTAAACCCAAGAATATATATACAGAGAAGAAACTTTTGAAATGTAATGACTGTGAAAAAGTTTTCAGCCAAAGCTCATCCCTTATTCTCCATCAAAGAATTCATACTGGGGAGAAGCCCTATAAATGTGTAGAATGTGGGAAAGCCTTTAGCCAGAGATCAAATCTTGTTCAACATCAAAGGATTCATACTGGAGAGAAACCCTATGAATGTAAGGAATGCAGGAAAGCATTCAGTCAGAATGCACACCTTGTTCAACATCTGAGAGTTCATACTGGAGAAAAACCTTATGAATGTAAGGTGTGTAGAAAAGCCTTCAGCCAGTTTGCCTATCTTGCTCAACATCAGAGAGTTCATACTGGAGAGAAACCCTATGAATGTATTGAATGTGGGAAAGCATTTAGTAATAGATCATCCATTGCTCAACACCAGAGAGTTCATACTGGTGAGAAACCTTATGAATGTAATGTGTGTGCAAAAGCATTTAGCCTTCGGGCATACCTTACTGTACATCAGAGGATACATACTGGAGAGAGACCCTATGAATGTAAGGAATGTGGGAAGGCCTTCAGTCAGAATTCACACCTTGCTCAACATCAGAGAATTCATACTGGAGAAAAACCTTATAAATGTCAGGAATGTAGGAAAGCATTCAGCCAGATAGCCTACCTTGCTCAACATCAGAGAGTTCATACTGGAGAGAAACCCTATGAATGTATTAAATGTGGGAAGGCTTTTAGCAATGATTCATCCCTTACCCAACATCAGAGAGTTCATACTGGAGAGAAACCTTATGGATGTAATGTTTGTGGAAAGGCTTTTAGTTACTGTGGATCCCTCGCCCAACACCAGAGAATTCATACTGGAGAGAGACCCTATGAGTGTAAGGAATGCAAGAAAACCTTTAGGCAGCACGCACATCTTGCTCATCATCAAAGAATCCATCTTGGGTTGTCACTTACACCTAATTCTGTCAATCACCAAGTCCTATAGATCTGTTATAAATATTTCAAGAATTTATATATTTTTCTCTATCTTTAATGTCACCCTAGTCCATTTCACCTGGATCACTGCTGTAGCTTTTCTAACAGGCTTTCCTGTATCAATTTTGCTTTCCTTAAATTTATTTCTCACCATGCACCCAAAATTACATTTTTTAATACATACATTACTGCCTCTAATGAAAATTTTTTGGCTTATTATTCTTAATCTAACATCTACAGTCTTTAAAATTTTCAATGAGGTACTTTATTATCTGGTTCTTATGGACCTCTCAGCCTTATTTTATTTTAGGTTTCCTCTCTGGGCACTAAGCACTTCCCAGGATGAAAAGCTTAGATTATAGAAAATTATAGCTCCATCACTACTGTGTGTTATGTGGCTTTGAGTAATTTGATTGACTTACCTAAACCTCAGGGTTTTCTTTAATTTCAAAATAGGGATAATAAAGGATACTGTAATTTAGAAATGTCTGAAGTTAAATAGTGTATGTTGTAAATTGATACATATTAAGTAAGAATTTTGCATGTAAAGTACTTCATACAATGCATTAAATATAGCCCACATTCAGTAAATGATAGCTAATATTTATTGAATGCCTATTTATGCATCAGGCATAGTTAACATATATTAACTCACTCCTCATATCTGAAACAAGTAGAACATCCCTGGGAAGCAACCTAAAAATTTTAGAGCATAAGTGAAGTTTTTGTACTCTGGGTGAGTAATCAATATATACACAAAAAGTAGTAGAAATATAACACTTATAACCAGTTTTAGGAAGTTTCCAGAGAGAATGAATTGGATAAATTTAATTAAAATAAAATAAGTATTTACTGAGAATTACAGAGCTTACATTTAGGTAAAGAAAAGAATAGAGGATCACAACTCTAAGCAATAACAAAACAAGATCCATAAACCTAGAAATTCATACTGTCCCATAAAAAGGCACCAGGCCCAGGTAATTGTATGGTTGAATCTAGTTAATTTCAAAGCTTTAAACTTTCATGCTGTAGGAATTAAGCATAATATTTATAAATATTTTTTATCCAGTGATTATAAAATTGAATTTAAGAGAGGACTTAGGGAAGAAAACTACATATATATGTATTTCATTCATTCAGTGAATATTGGATAGCTACTATTTGCTAGGTACTTACACTATTATAGGCATGAGGAGACAATGATGATCAATACGAAGACCATGTTCACACAGAGTAAAATTACAGAGGCTGGAAGTGTTAATACATAGATATAAGCATAGATTTCCACAATCAAAAGATGGAAGAATAATGAGTAAAATAAGAAGTATTATATAGTCTAGACCAGTGATGGCGAACCTATGACATGCTTGTCAGATGTGACACATGAACTCATTTTTTTGGTTGATTTTTCTTTGTTAAATGGCATTTAAATATATAAAATAAAAATAAAAAATATAAGTCTTTGTTTTACTATGGTTGCAAATATCAAAAAATTTCTATATGTGATATGGCACCAGAGTTAAGTTAGGATTTTTCAAAATGCTGACACGCTGAGCTCAAAAGGTTCGTCATCACTGGTCTAGACTCTAGACTGAAGAGACTGAAGATAACAAAGTTGCCAGTTATTCCTACTTCACAAATTCATTGCATTTTGAACTAAAATTTCTGAATGGGCCTTTTGCCATTTATTTTCACAACTGTGTTCTGAAATTCATCTATGAAGTATGAATTATTAAGAATGGGAAGAAAGTTCTTGAGAATGATCTGTTTGTAGAAATTTTGCATATGATGAAAATGGTTCACACCAGTAAAGAATGAATAGATTCCAGGATAGTATAATAATTGACTATAGGCATCACTAGTAGTAAGGGTAAAATAAACAAAACCACAATGAACTATTTCAAGATCATCACATTGACAAAAGCATTACATTGATAATGACTTAAAATATTTACATCATTGGAATGTGAGTACAGTTGTATTTGGAAGTAGTTGTGCTTAGAATAATTAGGCAATATCTAATAAAGTTAAGGATGTGGATATTCTGACCCAGCAAATCCACTTAAACCTCTACAGCAAGCATGTCAAAATCAAAGGATAACATGGGCCAAATAAACAAGGTTTAAGTTTGTTTATTTATGTGGGCAGAAAAAAAAATGCTTCAATTTTCATAGAAACGCAGGTTTATTTCAATAGAGACATGCTGAATACAAAGAGCTGAAATGAGTAATCATTAACATAAAATAATAAAACATTTTAATAAAAATCTTTTTTCTTGAACATTAACTTTCCAGACACCTAGTAACTGCACAAATTAATAAGTGTAATGCAAATAAACCTATTTTTCTTATTCTCTGAAAGCAAAATATTTCCTGTTGTGCACACCAAACAAGTCAGTCTAAGACTAATGACATGGAAAATTAGCTGCTAAAATATTTGCTGCTAGTATTAGGAAAGAAATGGTGCACCTGCGTGTAAAGGTGAGTAAGGGAAATGAACGCAACACAATTATAGCAATCAGTCATTAGCGTACATTGTAGTTCATTATTAATAATTATGTATAACAGGATATTGTAAAAATTAAATTACGAAATTTTTACTAAAATGTTTCTTACATACCATTATATTGGCTGGGCCACAAAAATATTCATTGTGGGCCACATGTGGCCTGCAGGCCATGATTTTGACATGCTTGCTCTATAGAATCTGTCCTCAGGTGTTCAGGGAAATGTACTTGAAAATCCATTTCAGTATTGTTTGTGAGAATGGAAGTTGAAAGTAACAAAATAACCCAAGTTAAAGTTAATGAACTAGATATACTTCTATCAACATGGACAAATCTCAGAAACAATGAAATTGAATCAGAGAATTTTGTATAACATGGTACGACTTATTTACATAATGTGCAAATCAACACATTTTTTCCTGTGCTAAATACCATAAAGAAATAGTTAAATAGCATTTATGGAAATAATCATCAAATTCAAAACAGTGTGACCTCTGGGGAGGGTGGATAATGATATTGAGGAAAGGATGCAAATAATAATTTCTTCAAAATATAAGCAAGTATGGCCAATTATAATTTGATAAACCTGGTTATGGGTTTGTTTATAGGTAGGTTTTTACTCTCTGGACCCTTTGTACATTTAAACTATTTCATAATAAAAATATTTAAATTATGTTTGCTTTTCTCAATTATTTACTTGCTAAACCTCAGGTTTGCAGATGGTGTTCCCATTGATATTCACCTTCTCTTTAGAAAGAAGCTCACATATAATTGACTTCCATATGCATTCACTGTTAACAAATTGTTGACTCTCCTAGAATTTTGAGTGACTATATTTTTATACTGAGCATTTTGTAGCCTACTTATTACATGATTTCTCCATCATTCTCCCCTCACCCAACTTTCTTGAAGCATGACTGACAAAATTGGATATATTTAAGGTGTACAACATGATGTTTTCATTTATACATTGTGAAATGATTACCACAATCAGACTAATTAACATGCCCATCTATATATATAAAAGCCCAGTGACCGTTAATGGTGGAACGACCAGAATGACTGGTTGCTATGACACACACTGATCACCAAGGGGGAGACACTCAACCCAGGAGCTGCCCCCTGGTGGTTAGTGTGCTCTCACAGCAGGAGTGCCACTCAGCCAGAAGCCAGGCTCACGGCTTGTGAATGCAGCGGCAGTGGCGGGAGCCTCTCCCGCCTCCATGACAGCACTAAGAAGCAGCTAGCCAAGTGGTAAGGAGCAAGCAGGTGGGTGGTAAGGAGCGAGGGGTCCCAGATTGCAAGACTGCTGGTTTAGCACTGGCAGTCAGACATCCCCCGAGGGGTCCCAGATTGCAAGAGGGCGCAGGCTGGGCTGAGCGACCCCCTCCGCCCCCCCATGCATGAATTTTGTGCGTAGGGCCTCTAGTCACTTCATAGTTACCATTGTGTGTGTGTAATGAGAACACTGGAAAGCTACTCTTTTAGCTAATTTCAAGTATACAATACATTATCATTAACCATGCTGTACATTATGTATTCACAATGTACTCATTTTATATCTGAAAGTTTGTACCCTTTGATCAATATCTCCCCTTTATCCCCCCTCAACCTGTTGGAAACTACCATTCTCTACTCTACTGAGTTCAATTTTCTTGTCTTTTCTTTTTTTTAAAGAGTCTACACATAAGTGAGATTATGTGGTATTTGTCTTTCTGTCTCACTTATTCACTTAGCATAATGTCCCCCAGGTTCATCCATGTTGTTGAAAATGACAGGATTTCCTCTTTTTAAAGGCTGAATAATATTTCACTGTGTGTGTTTACACACACAATTTTCTTTATAGTCATGAAGGTTGTTACATTTCCTTTGGGTTTTTTTTTAAATATATATATATATATATATATATATCAACACTAATAAAAGAGAAAAATGGTAATTGGCGTACGAGCTACCCTTTTCATTGGCTAATCAGGGCTATATGCAAATTAACTGCCAACTAAGATTGGCAGTTAACTGCCAACAAGATGGCGGTTAATTTGCATATGTAGGCACAATGCAGGGAGGCGAAAGGGAAAGCAGGAAGAAGCCCCCTGCCACTGACAGTGATCAGAAACCCAGGGGGGAGCTAAGAGCTGGGGGGCAGGGCAAAGGCGGCCCTGGGGCCGCCTTTGCCCTGCCCCCCAGCCATGATTGGAGAATCAGGTGCCTTTTCCGCCCTGGCCAGTGATAGCAGGAAGTAGGGGTGGAGCCAGGGATGGGAGCTGGGCACTGTCGAAGCTGGCAGTCCCAGGAGCTAGGGGCCCCTTGCCTGGGCCTAAAGCAGAGCCCACGATCGCGGGGCCGCTGCAGCTGCGGGTCTCCGCTGCCCGGGCCGGACACCTCAGCCAGAGGCATCCTGCAGGGGCAGAGGCGGAGCCCAAGCGATCGCGACCCCCCTACCCCCTGCTGCCACTGCAGGTCCCCGCTGCCCAGGCCGGACGCCTAGGCCAGAGGCGTCAGGCCTGGGCAAGGGGCCGATCCTGCGATTGGAGGGTGATGGGGGTCAACGCCTGAGGGCTCCCAGTATATGAGAGGGGGCAGGCTGGGCTAAGGGACACTCCCCCCCCCCAACACCCAGTGCACGAATTTCGTGCACTGGGCCCCTAGTGTATATATATATATATATGTGTGTGTGTGTGTGTGTGTGTGTGTGTGTGTGTGAATATACATATATATTCAGAAATAGGATTGCTGGGATACATGGCAGTTCTGTTTTTAATATTTTAGGAACCTTTATACTGTTTTCCATAATGGATGTACCAATTTACATTTCCACCAACAGTGTAAAGGTTTCCATTTCTTCACATCCTCTTCAATGCTTTTTATCTTTTGACATTTTTAAAATATCCTAATAGGTGCAAGGTGACAACTCTGACATATTTGTGATTTTGGTTTACATTTCTCTGATAATTAATGATGTTGAGCATCTTTTCACATACCTGTAGGCCATTAGTCTTCTTTTGTAAAATGTCTATTCATGCCCTTTGCCCATTTTAAATTCATTTTCTTTTGTATTGAGTTGTAATAGTTTCTTATATAATTTGGACATTAAGCCCTCATCTGACATATGACTTTCAAGTATTTTCTCCAATTTCATAGGTTGCCTTTTTATTTTTTATTGATTCCTTTGCTGTGCAGCAGTATTTTTGTAGTCTTAATTATTTATTTTTGCTTCTGGTGCCTGTTCATGGGGCCAAATAAAAAAATTATTGTCAAGACCAATGTCAGGGAACATTTCCCAGTTTTCCTATATGAGTTTCATGGTTTTAGGTCTTAGATTTAAATCTCTACTACATTTTGCATTATTTTTCATGTAAAATAAGGGTCTAATTTTATTCTCTTGCATGTGGATATCTAGTTCCCAACAGCATTTATTGAAAATACTGCCCTTTCACCATCACGTGTTCTTGGTTCCTTTGTCAAAAATTAGTTGACTGTATATGTGAAAATTGATCCGTAATCACTCATTCTTTTTTACTTTTTTAAAATTCTTTATTGATTAAAGTATTACATATGTCTTCTTTTCCCCCCATGGACCTTTCCCTGGCCACTCCCACCTCCCAAATCATGCCCTTAGCCCTCTAGAGTATGTGTCCATTGATTATGCTTATATGCATGCATACAAGTCCTTTAGTTGATCTTTTACTCCCTCCCCGCCCACAACCCACCTGGCTGTCTCTCAGAGGCTTGATGGTCTGTTTGATGCTTCTCTGTCTTGGGATCTATTTTTGTTCATCATTTTATATTGTTCGTTATATTCCACAAATGAGTGAGATTGTGTAATATTTATCTTTCTCAACTGGCTTATTTTGCTTAGCATAATGCTCTCCATGTCCATTAATGCTGTTGTAAATGGTAAGAGTTTATTGTTTTTACAGCAGTGTAGTATTCCACTGTGTAGATGTACTACAGTTTTTTAATCCACTCATCTGATGATGGGCACTTAGGCTGTTTCCAAATCTTAACTACTAGAGGCCCAGTGCACAATATTCTGCACTTGGGGGTGAGAGTCCCTCAGCCTGGCCTGCGACCTCTCACAGTCTGGGAGCCCTGGGGATGTCCAAATGACAGCTTAGGCCCGCTCTCCACAGGGAGTGGGCCTAAGCTGTCAGTCCTACATCCTTAGCGCTGCCAGGGAGGCAGGACAGGCACCCACCAACACACAGGCTTCTGGCTGAACAGTGATCTCCCTGTGGGAGTGCACTGACTATCAGGAGGCAACTCCTGCATTGAGCATCTGCCCCCTGGGAGTCAGTGCACATCATAGATACCAGTCATTCCGCTGTTTGGTTGATTTGCATATTAGCCTTTTATTATAAAGGACTAGAGGCCCGGTGCACAAAAATTTGTGCACTCAGGGGGGAGGGGGGTCCCTCAGCCCGGCCTGTGCCCTCTTGCAGTCTGGGACCCCTCGGGAGATAGCGACCTGCTGGCTTAGGCCTGCTCCCGGGTGGCAGAGGGCAGGCCCAATCCCTGGGTGCAGCCCCTGGTCGGGCTCAGAGCAGGGCTGATTGGGGAGTTGGGGCGCCGCCCCATCATGCACAGAGCAGGGCAGATTGGGAGGTTGTGATGCCACCCTCAGTCATGCTCAGGGTAGGGCCAATTGGGGGGTTGGGTCACTGTCCCCTGTCATACTCAAGGCAGGGTCGATGGGGAGGTTGTGGTGCCACCCCCTGTCACGCAAAGAGCAGGGCCAATCAGGGGGTTGGGGCGCTGCCCCCGTCACACACAGAGCAAGGCCCATCAGGGGGTTGGGGCACCGCCCTCTATCACCCATAGAGCAGGGCCGATCAGGGGGTTGGGGTGCCGCCACTCTCACACTCAGGGCAGGGCCGATGGGGAGGTTATGGCTCTACCCCGTCACACACAGAGCAGGGCCCATGGGGGGTGGTTGGGGAGCTCCCCCCTATCAGGCACAGAGCAGGGCTGCTCAGGGGGTTAGGGCCCCTCTCCCTGTCACACACAGAGCCGCAGGGCGATCAGGGGGTTTGGGCGCTGCCCCCTGTCAAGCTGATCCCGGTGCCGGGAGGCATATTACCCTTTTACTATATAGGGTAGAGGCCTGGTGCATGGGTGGGGCCGGCAGGTTTGCCCTGAAGGGTGTCCTGGATCAGGGTGGGGGTCCCCACTGGGGTTCCTGGCCAGTCTGGGTGAGGGGCCGAGGGCTGTTTTCAGGCTGGGGGTGACTGAAGTTCCCAACCGCTCCTTTTTTTCTTTTTTATTCTGGGCCAGCTTTACCTTGAGGCTTGGCTCCAGCTCTTGAAAGTAGGTTTCTGGCCTTTTCTTACAATGTTGCGAATCTGCTGGCTGAATTCCGGCGCTATTTGTTACAATGTTTCTTAAACTGCCCGCTCAGAGGACTGCAGCCGCAGGCGGGGAACGTTGGTTTGCTCCAACGATCCTGTCACTGAGGCAAGCAAGCCTCATGTTAGTTTCAAGCTGCCTGGCTGCCGGCCACCATCTTGGCTGACAGTTAATTTGCATATCTCGCTGATTAGCCAATGAAAAGGGTAGCGGTCGTACGCCAATTACCATGTTTCTCTTTTATTAGTGTAGATTGTATATTGTGCTGCTATGAACATAGGGGTACATATATCCTTTCTGATCAGTGTTTCTGATTTCTTGGGATATATTCCTAGAAGTCGGATTACTGGGTCAAATGGGAGTTTCATTTTTAGTTTTTTGAGGAAACTCCATAATGTTCTCCACAGTGTCTGCACCAGTCTGCATTCCCACCAGCAGTGCATGAGGGTTCCTTTTTCTCTACATCCTCGCCAGCAATTGTCATTGGTTGATTTGTTGATGATAGCCATTCTGAGAGGTGTGAGATGTTACCTCATTGTTGTTTTGATTTACATCTATTAGTGATTTTGAGCATGTTTTCATATGTCTCTTGGCCTTCTGTATGTCCACTTTTGAAAAGTGTCTGTTTAGGTCCTTTGCACCTTTTTTTATTGGATTTTTTATCTTCCTCATGTTAATTTGTATGCATCCCTTTAAATTTTGGAGATTAAACCTTATCAGAGATAACATTGGCAAATATGTTCTCCCATGCAGTGGGCTTTCTTGCTGTTTTGTTGATGGTTTCTTTTGCTGTGTAGAAGATTTTTATTTGGATGTAGTCCCATTTTTTAATTTTTTCTTAGTTTCCATTGTCCTAGGAGCTGTATCAGTTAAGATATTGCAATAACATATGTTTGGTATTTTGCTGCCTATGGACTCTTCTAAAGTTTTTATGGTTTCCTGTCTCACATTTAATTCCTTTATAATTTGAGTTTATTCTTGTGTATGTTGCAAGTTGTTTAGTCTAGTTTCATGGTTTTGCATGTATCTGTCCAATTTCCCCAACACCATTTATTGAAAAGACTGTCTTAATTCCATTCTGTGCTCTTGCCTCCTTTATCAAATATTATTTGAGCATAATGGCTTGGGACTATTTCTAGGTTCTTTGTTCTGTTCCATTGCTCTATATGCCTTCTCTTGTGCCAGTACCAGGGAGTTTTGAGAACAAGGGGTTTGTAGTATAGCTTAATATCTGATATCGTGATCCCTCCAACTTTGTTCTTCTTTCTCAGGATTGCTGTGGCTATTCAGGGTCTTATTATTATTATTAGTCCGTATGAATTTTTGAAGAGTTTTTCCCATGTCTGTGAAATATTCCATTGGTATTTCAATGGGCATTGCATTGAATCTATAGATTGCTTTGGGTAGTATGGATATTTTCATGATGTTAATTCTACCAATCCGTGACCTGTAGTTTTCCGTTTACAAGCTTTTTTACCTCCTTATTTAAGTTTATTTTAGATATCTTAATTTTTTCTTTCCGTGGTAAATGAGATTGTTTTTAAAAATTTCTCATTCTGTGAGTTTATTATTGGTGTATTAAAAAGCCATAGATTTCTTTACAACCATCCCTTTAGCATTTCTTGCATTGCTGGCTTGGTAGTGATAAACTTCCTTAGCTTTCTTTTGTCTGAAAAGCCCCTGTAATTTTGAATGATAGCCTTATTGGATAGAGTATTCTTGGATTCAGTCCTTTGCTTTGTATCACTTTGTGTACTTCATCCCATTCCCTTCTGGCCTTTTGTTTCTGTTTAGAAATCATTTGATAATCTAGTGGGAGATCCTTTGTAGGTAACTCTGTCTCTCACTTGCAGCCTTTAAGATTCTCTCTTTGTTGCTAATGTTTGCCATGTAATTACAATGTCTTGGTGCGGGTCTTTTGGGTTCAGTTTATTTGGGGTTCTCTGTGCTTATGTGACTTTTTTCTTCCCCAAATCAAGGAAGTTTTTTTTAACATATTTTATTGATATTTTTTACAGAGAGGAAGGGAGAGGGATAGAGAGTTAGAAACATTGATGAGAGAGAAACATCGATCCAGCTGCCTCCTGTACACTCCCCACTGGGGATGTTCCTTCAACCAAGGTACATGCCCTTGACCGGAATCAAACCTGGGACCCTTCACTCCCAAGACCAACGCTCTATCCACTGAGCCAAACCGGTTAGGGCTCAAGGAAGTTTTTTATTATTTCTTCAAATAAGTTTTCTAATCCTTGCTCCTCCTCTTGTCCCTCTGACACCCCTATGTATGTATGGTACTTCGTTTCATGTTGTTCCAAAGCTCCCTCAGGCTCTCCTTCTGCTTTCTATTTTTTTCTCCAATATCTGTTCAGGTTGGGTGTGTTTCTCTGCCCACTTTTCTAACTCACTAATTCGGTCCTCCACTTCTTCTAGTTTACTGTTTAAACCTTCCATCATGATTTTTACTGTAGCTATACCATTTTTATTTGCTCTTGATTCTTACATAAGTTTTTGATTTTCTCATCCACCTGGTTAGAAACTATGGTCCTTGCTCTGAATTCTTTTTCTGACATATTGCATGCCTCTATTTCCTTTAGTCCCTTTCTGGTGATTCTTCCTTTTCTTTCCCGGGGGCGGGGGGGGGGGCGGGGTTGTTTCTTTGTATCCCCATTTTTGCTATCTCTTTCTGGCCCTGGGAACCCTGCTTGTGGTTTGAGAGGTTGAAGACCCTATCAGCGCAATGGTCTGGAAAATGTTAGCCCAGAGGCTAGGTGTGCCTTGAGTCTCACAGCTTTATTGTCTCTGCTCTGAGTTGTATTCCCTTCTCCCACTGATATGATCCTTCAGTTGTCTGCTTCAGATCCTTTGGGTGGTGGGAGTGCATGAAAAGTTTCTCTGATGTGCAACTACCTGTGAGGACCCAGAGCCCTCAGGCATGCAGTTCACTGTGCAGCCCGGCACCCATGGCAGGGTGGCACCCTAGGTCCCACTGGCAACACACTTTTTCAGCATGGTCCTGTGGCCTCTGGCTGGGTACACTGGCTTGCTTCAGGTCCCCCAGAAGTGCTTTCCTATGGCCTAGAGTGAGGTGTGTGCTGGGTTGCTCTGGATAGCCCCTTCAGGACTGTCCCAGGGGGAAGGGAGAAGTGGATTCAGGTTGCTCTGGGTTGCACTGGCAGCAGGTCCTGGTGCTGGAGGTGGAATGAGTGCTGGGTGACTTTGGGTCTGGTTAGCAGCACAGTTCTGTGGTCCAGGGTGGGAGTGGGACACAGGGTTCCCCTGGCTTACACTCACTGTGGGGTCTTGGAGCTGGATCCTAGGACACTGGGTCCCAGCAGGCTGGTGAGGAGGCCTGGTGCAGGAGCTCACTCTTGTTGTGTGCACTCCTTGCAGACATTTGGGAGCCTGCCAGCAGGTACTGTGCCACTCACTGCCAGGGCATGGTGGTGGTTCCACGTGGGATATGGCTGGCAAGTGGCATTCTATATGCATCTTCTTGAAAATTGTCTCCTTAGCTGTGTCTAATTTCTTAATTCAAGGTGGATGTCCTCCAATTTAGTTGCTTTCCTGGCCTGGCCCTAGGAGGAGGAGCACAACACTGCTGCCTATTTGGCTGCCACTCTACTCTTTTTTAAATTGGATTGTTTGCCTTTTTGGTTTTGATTAGTATGAGTTCTTTATACATTTTTTATATTAATCCATTATCAATACTTGATTTTATATTATATTTATATGTAATATAATATATATTATATTTTATATTAACCCAGTATCATCGGTGAATGTTTTTTCCTTCAATATATTGTCTTTTTGTTTTTCTGAAACTTTTCTTTGCTGTGCAAATCTTTTCATTTGATGTACAAATCATTTCATTTGATGTACTTTCATTAGTTTTTTTTGCTAGTTTCCATTGGCTGAAGAGATATAAGAAAAATATTGCTAAGAGAAATGTCAGAGATTATACTGCCTGTTTTCGTTTCTTTATGGTTTTGAGTCTTACATTTAAGTCTTTAATCCATTTTGAGCTTATTCTTGTAGATAATGTAAGAAAGTGGTCATTTTTTTGCATGAATCTAAACACAATTTATTGAGTATACTGTCTTTATCCTATTTTATGTTCTTGCCTCCTTTTGGAAATATTAATTGGCCATATAGGTGTGCATTTATTTCTGTACTCTCTATTATGTTCCATTGATTTCCATGTCTGTTTTTATGCCAGTATCATGCTGTTTTGATGACTATGGATGTGTAATATATTTTGATATTAAGTAACATGGCTCCTCTAATAGGTTTCATATTTGTACTAGTTTGATGAAATATGTCATTGGTATTTTTATAAAAATTTCATTGAATCTATAGATTACTCTGAGTAGTACGGACACTTAATAATGTTGCTTCATCTTATGCATAAGCACAGTATGTTTCCATTTATTTGTATCTCTTTCCATTTTTTTCTTCAGTATTTTACAGGTTTTCAAGTATAAGTCTTTTATCACCTTGTTTGAAATTATTCTTAGGGAAACCAAGATGGCGGCATAGGTTAACGCCGGAGATTGCTGCCTCGAACAACCAATTCAAGGGTACACCTAAAAGATGGAACGAACATCATCCAGAACCACAGGAAGGCTGGCTGAGTGGAAATTCTACAACTAGGAGGAAAGAGAATATCATACCAGACTCAGAGGAGGCGCAGTGCTGAAGTGAAATACTCAGGTGTGGAGTGCGCGCGCGGAGCGGGCTGGCGGCGGAGGGCGCGGTTGTTGTTTTCAATCGGGAGGGAGTTTCAGACTCTGAGCTCCAGATCCAGGCGAGTCTCTAGGGACCCAGACTCAAACAGGAGAAGCGGGACTGTCTGGCTTCGGTCGGAACTTGAAGGCAGCTTTCTCTCCGAGATTTGCAGCGGTTGCTGGGACTCTGTGAGGCAGAGCACCTAGGGACAGAACTGAGAACAGACATAACTGCTAGCTCTGCCCACCCTGGTTGATCCTGTGCGACCCGCCCCACCCAAGCCCTGCACAGAGCCATTTGCCAGATAGCCTCAGGCAAAGGCTAGATTAGCACCTCCCCAGAGGACAGAAGTTTTCCCACTGCAGACACAGCTGACTCTCATAGCCAGTTGGCCTGGAGGTCAAATCCCCCCAGTATTAACTACAACAATCAAGGCTTAACTACAACAAGACTGAGCACAAAGACCACTAGGGGGTGCACCAAGAAAGCATAAAAAAATGCGGAGACAAAGAAACAGGACAAAATTGTCAATGGGAGATATAGAGTTCAGAACCACACTTTTAAGGTCTCTCAAGAACTGTCTAGAAGCTGCCGATAAACTTAATGAGATCTACAAGAAATCTAATGAGACCCTCGATGTTATGATAAAGAACCAACTAGAAATTAAGCATACACTGACTGAAATAAAGAATACTATTCAGACTCCCAACAGCAGACCAGAGGAGCGCAAGAATCAAGTCAAAGATTTGAAATGTGAAGAAGCAAAAAACACCAAACTGGAAAAGCAAAATGAAAAAAGAATCCGAAAATACGAAGATAGTGTAAGGACCCTCTGGGACAGCTTCAAGCGTACCAACATCAGGATTATAGGGGTGCCAGAAGATGAGAGAGACCAAGATATTGAAAACCTATTTGAAGAAATAATGACAGAAAACTTCCCCTACCTGGTGAAAGAAATAGACTTACAGGTCCAGGAAGCACAGAGAACCCCAAACAAAAGGAATCCAAAGAGGACCACACCAAGACACATCATAATTAAAATGCCAAGAGCAAAAGACAAAGAGAGAATCTTAAAAGCAGCAAGAGAAAGAAACTCAGTTACCTACAAGGGAATACCCATACGACTGTCAGCTGATTTCTCAACAGAAACTTTGCAGGCCAGAAGGGAATGGCAAGAAATATTCAAAGTGATGAATGCCAAGAACCTACAACCAAGATTACTTTATCCAGCAAAGCTATCATTCAGAACTGAAGGTCAGATAAAGAGCTTCACAGATAAGGAAAAGCTAAAGAAGTTCATCACCACCAAACCAGTATTATATGAAATGCTGAAAGGTATCCTTTAAGAAGAGGAGGAAGAAGAAAAAGGTAAAGATACAAATTATGAACAACAAACATGCATCTATCAACAAGTGAATCTAAGAATCAAGTGAACAAATAATCTGGTGATCATAATAGAATCAGGGACATAGAAAGGGAATGGACTGACTAATCTTGGGGGGGGTGTGGGGGATGCGGGAAGAGACTGGACAAAAATCGTGCACCTATGGATGAGGACAGTGGGTGGGGAGTGAGGGCGGAGGGTGGGGCTGGAACTCTGAGGAGGGGAGTTATGGGGGGAAAAAAGAGGAACAAATGTAATAATCTGAACAATAAAGATTTAATTTAAAAAATTATTCTTACATATTTTGATGCAATTTTAAATGGGATTATTTACTTAGTTTCCCTTTTTGATATTTCATTATTGGTGTATAAAAATGCAGCAAGTGATGTCAGAGGGATGGCAGCACAAGGAGTCCCTTTGGTCTCTCCCTTTGAAGTTACAACAATTTGAACCCCTATAATTCATCAAAAGATTCCCTGCTCAGCACACAAACACATCTGACAGTACAGTCATTCACTGAAACATTTGAAGGTGGGTGAGTGGAAGTAAATGCGTGGGAGAAAGAGAGAAAAACTGAGGCAGTGCCACATATACAGCCTGAAGCTCATTGCATGTCTTAGAAGAAGGAAGGAATCAGTTTGCTGCTGTTACTTCCTTTAGTTGCAGGAGCAGAGAGATACAGGGAGCACTCCTGCGCTGCAGCTGAACCCAGTGACTTGGAGAGGGACAAAGCACAGATGTGTGGTAATGTTTGCCTGGTAATCGCCATTGCCAGGAAAAAAACAACACAGAGTCTGGGTGCTTCCCCTTATCTTCCCAGAGTTCTCCTCTACTCACTCTCATGGAGCTAGCAGAAAGACCCAGAAGAAGCTGTAGTGGTGAGTGTTGGGTTACAAAGCAAATTATATGCAAACCCAACAACTGGGACCATAGAAACATTTATTTCACTGAGTAACAGGTGCACTCTGTGGCTAATACCAGTGATGGGTGGAGATATAGACTTCTGAAGTATGCCAGTCAATATTCCGGGCAACGCAAAGCCACAAAGGCACCAGACAGCCTCTCTCAGCCCACCACACCCCTACCCATCATGGCTATACTGTCAGCATAGACTGACTACAAAGCACAGTGCTGAGATTTCACACATTTGGAACCACCTCTCCTATCACATTTTCCCATGGTGTTGGTGCCCTTAGACAGTTGCAAAGTTATCAGAGATAAGACACCCCGCTCCCCAGGAAACACCGGACATTTTTCTCTGCTTTGTAAAGATTGGAGAAGCCAGTGATACAAGATAAACTAAAGAACTTGTGCTTCAGTGCCATCTACTGGAAAAAAATGAATAGACTTCTTATCAATCTACTAGAAAAGTGCCACTCATACATGCGTAGATTTCTGCGCAGAGAAGAAATCCATCAAATACCATGCATAACCACGGTAATGAGGCAGCTCAGAAACAAAATAAAACATCTCCAGAAAATAAAGAGACATGGAAATGTGTGATTCAAAGGACATACAATTCAAGACTGCAGTTCTGAAAAAAAAATAAAAATAAACTAAACAAGATACAAGAAAACAAAGTTAGGCAGTTTGATGAACTCAGAAATAAAATCAACATACACAATGAGTACTTTATTAAAGAGATTGAAACTTTAAAAAATGAATCAAATAGAAATTTTGGAGATAAGGAATGAAGTAAAAGAAATAATGAGCCAGCAAGTATAGGAAATAGAGTCGACCAAATGAAAGAATTAGTAAGATTGGGATTCTAAGAAGGCTGCATAGTAACTGGAAGCTGTGTCTACTTGCTCCCAGCTATATATCATATGTACAGCTAAATTAAAGAGCAATCAACTTGAAAAACAAATTGATATATAGCTGATCTGAAATATTATAACCAAGGAGCACAAAAGAAGACACATAGATATTGGTAAAAGGGGCAGAGCTTGGAAATGGAGAGCAGGGATGGCTGAGAAGCTTGAGGGATATCACAGTTGCAGAACTCCATCCCCCTAGGAGCATGGGGCCTCAAACCCATGCAGGAACCCCCAACCAAGAGCAACAAAGATTGGTGGAGAAGCCTGCGTAGCACTGGGTGATGGGAATCAGTGGAGATTCTCTGCCTGAGAGAAACAGACCGCATCATTCCAGAGAAGGAGCATGCTCCCATTGTTGTAGTATTAGCCTGGATAATTTGCTCTGATTACTGACTGCTGGAGATGGCATGCTGTTGCATTCAGGTCTTGTGGAGGGGTCTGCTGGCTACACTTAACAGTGATTTTGAGAGGCCCACTGTTATCTGGAAAGGCTTTGGACAGAAACCCAGTCAGTCACTACACTGTGTGGCTTGATGGAAAGAAACATCTCTTCCACACTGAGTGTACAGTTAGAGCCCTCTCCTCACCTGTTGAAATGCTTGTCCTGCCTTGTCCTGCTGGGTTTGGCAGAACAGGGGAATGGTGCATGACTGGAACCTTTGGCCCATACAGCTGGGTTTGATGGCACAGTGAAGCCATAATTTTGGTCCATCCTGCCAGTTAGGAGCCAGAGTGAGGCTAGGAATTTTGGTCTTGCCTTACTAAGACCAGCCATGGAGAGAGATCAGAATGCCACACAGGGCTGATTTTTGCTCCCACCCCTGCCCCACCCTGCTGTTTGGTTTGATGGTGTGGAGCTGCTGTGAAGCTGAAAATAGACCTGGGTTTTAAAACTGTGTCTCCCGGGGAAAATTCTATGTGGGAGCCACATGAGAGAATGCTGTGCTCTTTGACTGCATTGTGGGGAAGGGGATCTGAACTCCTCTGTGAGTTCAGACCATACTGCCCTAAGAATAGAAAGTACCTACCCACCCTCCTACTGGTTAAAGGCACCACTCCCAATGGGAGACTGTATAGATAAGCTCTGCCAAATACTGGAAAACCCCTGGTAACTGCAGTTCTTTTTTTGTTGTTGTTGTTCTTTTTTCTTCTTCTTCTTCTTTTTTTGAGGAGCAGCCTGGGTTTTGTGCTGTTCAGAGAGCGTCTGAAACACAGGTGCAGCCCTGGACACACCCATTATTTTTATTTATTTATTTATTTATTTATTTAGGATGAATAGGTTGCAACTTTTTTATTTTGAAAATACTTTTTTTTAGAGAGAGAGAAACAGAGAGAGGAACACTGATTTTTTCCACTTGTTCATGCATGCATTGGTTGATTCCTTTTTTTAAAAATTAAATCTTTATTTTTCAGATTATTATAGTTGTTACTCTTTTTTCCCCCCATAGCTCCCCTCCACCCGGTTCCCATCCCACCCTCCGCCTTCACCCACCCCCCTCCACTGTCCTCATCCATAGGTGCACAATTTTTGTCCAGTCTCTTCCCACATCCCCCTCACCCCTTTCCCCACAAGAATATCCAGTACACTTTCTTTCTATGCCCCTGACTCTATTATAATCACCAGTTTATTCTGTTCATCAGATTATTTATTCACTTGATTTTTAGATTCACTTGTTGATAGATGTGTATTTTTTGTTCATAATTTGTATCTTTACCCTTTTCTTCCTCTTCTTAAAGGATACCTTTCAGCATTTCATATAATACTGGTTTGGTGGTGATGAACTTCTTTAGCTTTTCCTTATCTGTGAAGCTCTTTATCTGATCTTCAGTTCTGAATGATAGCTTTGCTGGATAAAGTAATCTTGGTTGTAGGTTCTTGGCATTCATCACTTTGAATATTTTTTGCCACTCCCTTCTGGCCTGCAAAGTTTCTGTTGAGAAATCAGCTGACAGTCGTATGGGTACTCCCTCGTAGGTAACTGACTTTCTTTCTCTTGCTGCTTTTAAGATTCTCTCTTTGTCTTTTGCTCTTGGCATTTTAATGATGATGTGTCTTGGTGTGGTCCTCTTTGGATTCCTTTTCTTTGGGGTTCTCTGTGCTTCCTGGATTTTTAAGTCTATTTCTTTCACCAGATAGGGGAAGTTTTCTGTCATTATTTCTTCAAATAGGTTTTCAATATCTTGGTCTCTCTCATCTTCTGGCACCCCTATAATCCTGATGTTGGTACGCTTGAAGCTGTCCCAGAGGCTCCTTACACTATCTTCATATTTTTGGATTCTTTTTTCATTTTGCTTTTCTGGTTGGGTGTTTTTTGCTTCTTCACATTTCAAATCTTTGACTTGATTCTTGCGATCCTCTAGTCTGCTGTTGGAACTCTGCATAATATTCTTTATTTCAGTCAGTGTATGCTTAATTTCTAGTTGGTTTTTTTTCATAACCTCGAGGGTCCCACTAGATTCCTTGAGGGTCTCACTACATTTATCAGTGGTCTCTTCAGACTTTTTGAGGGTCTTACTAAATTTATCGGTGGTTTCTAGAAAGTTCTTGAAAGTCCTTAAAAGTGTGGTTTTGAACTCTATATCCAGTAGTTTGCTTTCCTCCATTTCTGTCATTTGTGTCCTGTTTCTTTGTCTCCACATTTTTGATGCTTCCCTGTGTTGATAGAGTGGATTTCTGTGCTAGGTGTCCTATACGGCCCAGTGGCTCAGCCTCCCCAATTACCTGAGGTGGACACTCTTGGTGCACCCCTTTGTGGGCTTTGTGCACTGTCTTGTTGTAGTTAAGCCTTGATTGTTGCAGGTATCACTGGGTGGAATTGACCTCCAGACCATTTGGCTATGAGAATCAGCTGTGTCTTCAGTGGGAGAACTTCTGTGCTGGAGAAACCCTTCTAGGGCAAGACTTGCTTCAGTGGGGCTTTGGTGCTCACTGAGTCTGCCCCCTGAATGTGTCCCTTATGGATCTGAGGAGTTGTAATCTGGATGGTCCCACTCTGACCACTGGGTACACTGTCTCCTGGATCTCTAGGGATGTGCTAATCTAGCCTCTTCCTGAGGCTACCCAGCAGGAGCTATGAAGAGATCTGCAGATTCCCCTTCCTTGTTTGGGGTTTGGAGGTGCCCAGATGAGGCCCAGCTGTGAAGCAATGCAAGCTGATGTGGGGCCTTGGGCCTTCTCTTGGAAGTTCTGGGTCTGTCTGGCCAGCTGCAGTTTGTTAGGTAATTTTCAGATTGCACAGGGCCAGGGCATTCATATGCAAAATCCTCTGCCGCAGCTTGGGTGGGGCGGAGTCTCAGGGGATCAACAGGGCAGAGCAAAAAGCCATGGCTGATCCTCAGCCCTGCCCTAAGAGGCCCCGCTTCTCAGTGTCCTGCGGTAATTGCTACAAGCACCTCTGAGAGGACGCTGCCCTTGAGTTCTGAGTTCTGCCCACTGCCAGACAGTCCAGTTTCTCCCCGTATGAGTCTGGGTCCCTAGAGACTTCCCGGAACTGGAGTTCAGAGCAGTTGGGGGCTTGAGACAGCCATTTCCGCAGTTGCCAGCCCTTGCCATGTGCGCCTCCGTACCTCTGCACTTTACTTCCACACCTCCTTTGAGTCTCAGTGCTTTTCTCTTTCCTTCTAGTTGTAGAATTTCCACTTAGCCAGCCTTCCTGTGGTTCTGGATGATGTCCATTTTGTCTTTTAGTTGTATTTTTGAAGTGGTTGTGCGAGGCAACAATTTCCAGTGTTTTACCTATGCCACCATCTTAGTTTTCTCCAGTAAGTGCAGTTCTATGGGGTAAGGGAGAATTACTCAGGAGGGACATTTAAATTGTGATGCCCTCTGAGGCTATTGTCTTAGACTGGGAGAAAGTGCTTAACTCACTCCTGAAGGCTAAGCCAGAATCACTCCCAATGGGAGACTCTTTTGATCTATCCCCTCGAGTCCAAGAAAGCTGACCACTCCTGCATAAGAGGTGGCTGGCTATACCCAACCTGAACTTACAGTGAGGCTCAGTAGGGGAACTAGAGTTAGAGATACTGGCAGAGACATGGGTTTGGTTTTAATGCAGAGACTAATTTACTCTAATTAAATGCAACCTCAGCGGGAGGCAGAGTAAGTGGAGGTCTCAGAGAGCCTCAGTCCTATTACAGATCTACCCCCAGCTCTAAGGAGGATGAAACCAACCCTTTTACCCAGATTAACCCCTCTCACACACATGCAGGTCTAGTAGATGCAGACACAGTGACTAACAGCAACCTGCACCTGAAACCCACCCAGTGGACTTAGAACCAACACAACCAGGGGCAGGCTTTAAACCACACCAGAACTCATCTCAACTAGCCACACAGTCACAAAAAGGGGGAATCTGGCAGGCACCAGACCATGCTGAGAACAATCTCACCTCCAGGAGATAGCCCCTGCACAGCATCTTATACATGCAAACATTTATCCCAATAGTCACCCAGCCTGAAGGGTTTACTCTAACCACAAAAGGGCCAACAGAAGTAAAGCATCAACTACCATAGGGGGTCCACATAACCAATAAGACACATTCTAGGAGCACAGAGTTCAGGTGACCTGATAGACTGTGCCATTGAGCTCATCAAAACACCTTGAGACTGCACCTAGATGGCAGCATGCACGCTGTGTTCATGGTTGAGCCTCAAGTCAGTCAGCCTGAGGGTTGATCCACCCACAAGTGGGCCAACAGCAATCAAGACCCAATAACAACAGGAGGGCCCACATAATCCACATAAGGGACATTCCTAGAGAACCCAGCTCAAGCGATCAAGGAGACTGCACCACTGGGACCCACAAGATACCTACTATGTAAGCTCACTACATGAATACAGGGAATCATAGCAGTACTATCTAATATATAAAAACAAACACAAAGAGACAGCAAAAATGGGGAGACAAAGAAACAGGCCTCAAATCAAAGAACAGGAGGAACTTCCAGAAAAAGAGCTAAGTGAAATGTAGCCAAGTAAATAATCAGATATAGAATTCAAATTAATGGTTATAAGGACCCTCAAAAAAGTTACTGAGAACTATAACAGCATAAAGAAGGACATCAACACTAATAAAAGAGAAAAATGGTAATTGGCGTACGACGATACCCTTTTCATTGGCTAATCAGGGCTATATGCAAATTAACTGCCAAGATTGGCAGTTAACTGCCAACTAAGATTGGCAGTTAACTGTCAACAAGATGGCGGTTAATTTGCATATGTAGGCACAATGCAGGGAGGTGAAAGGGAAAGCAGGAAGAAGCCCCCTGCCACTGACAGTGATCAGAAACCCAGGAGGGAGCTGGGGCCGCCTTTGCCCTGCCCCCCAGCCATGATCAGAGAATCAGGCTCCTTTGCCGCCCTGGCCAGTGATAGCAGGAAGTAGGGGTGGAGCCAGCGATGGGAGCTGGGCACGGTTGAAGCTGGCAGTCCCAGGAGCTAGGGGCCCCTTGCCTGGGCCTAAAGCGAAGCCCAGGATCGCAGGGCCGCTGCAGCTGTGGGTCCCCGCTGCCCAGGCCGGACGCCTCAGCCAGAGGCATCTTGCAGGGGCAGGGGCAGAGCCCGTGCGATCGCAGTGCCCCCCGCTGCCACTGCAGGTCCCCGCTGCCCGGGCCGGACGCCTAGGCCAGAGGCATCAGGCCTGGGCAAGGGGCCAATCCTGCGATTGGAGGGTGATGGGGGTCAACGCCTGAGGGCTCCCAATATGTGAGAGGGGGCAGGCTGGGCTGAGGGACACTCCCCCCGCCCCCACCCAGTGCACGAATTTCGTGCACCAGGTCCCTAGTAGAAATCATAAAAAAAGAACCAGTCAGAAAAGACATCAAGAATACAGTGGAAGAAATAAAAGTTTGGACTTCCAAAATGGCAACCAGCAGAAAGGTAGGGAGGGAGAGAGTGTGAGAGCACAAGGAAGTGATAGAGGAGAGTGTGGACGCATGAGGTGTGTGTGTATGAGCTAGGGACAGTTAGATTCTGCAGGTCTTCTAAGGGGCTGCTAAACCGGGCAGTATTAGGCAGCGGAGTCCCGCTCCCTGCACGGACACTCCTGGGCAGCCAGCACAGGCACAGCGACCACGCCATCTTGGGAAACAGAGCTGCTTGAGACTAGGATCCTGGCCTCAGCACCACCCAGTCTGATCTCAGACGCATACCAGGACCCTGCAGCCACTGGGGACAGAGACCTGTGACCACAGCTACAGACCTGCAGACACCAAAAGTTCAGAAATCCCCCTGGCAGATCCGTGAGTAACAGAGCCCATCCCCCCTTCCCGCAGGCTTGCTGGCAGCGCCAGAGTAACTGATAGACCCACCCCTTGCCAGGGCCTCAGCGCTCCAGGAACTTTAGCCTGGAAGTGCTGGAGCACCTTGGAACTGATCCTACTTGCACTGCCAGCTTCTGAGCCCTGGGCTGGGAGCAAATGCAAGAACCCCAGGAACTGAGCCTAGGCACACTGCTGGCTTCTGAGCCCAGGGCTGGGAGCAAATGCGCAAAGCCAGGGAACTGAGCCCAGGCTCACTGACGGCTTCTGAGCTCTGGGCTGGGAGCAATCCCACCAACACCGGGAATTTCTCCCGCATATCACAGGCCCAGGGACCCCGAATCTCTGGGCAGGAGGCAGCACCAAGCACCAGTGACTTGACTGTGTTTCTTTTCACCTGCGTCTGAGATCCTGATTTCCTGTGCATTCATACTAAGAGCCAGTGACTCCAATTCCTGGTGCAAGGGCACACAGGGACCCTGATTCTTAAGGCAAGGTCGCGCGAAGCAACAGAGACTCTGATATTGGATTCTGGGGAACTCTGACTCCTGGCGCACGCTAGGGGGCTCTGGTTTGAAACACGCTTCAGGGTGGTCTCTGTTTTAGCACAGTGCAGGCAGGGTCCCTGATTCTAAGGGCGCATACAAGGCCACATTGAGCGCTGACAACACTGACCCCGAGCGAGCCTGGTTCCCACCAACCCACAAAAACCACACATCTTAGTGTCAGAGCTCTTCAGTGACACTAGGGTGGTGGGAGGCTCTCACTGCACACGGCCCAGGCCCACGCAACTCGACGTTTGAACCATCGGGAGATAATCAGAATGAAGAGACGAAACAACACCCAGAGGAAAGACAATGAGGAGTCACCACGAAAGGGCATTAATGAAGTTGAAGCATGCAACATGACAGAAAAAGAATTCAGAATAATGGTTGTACAATTCATTCACTGGATGGATGAGAAAATCAACAACCTATGCAAGAATCAGGAAGAAATGAAAAGTGATATAGCTACAATCAAAAACACCAAGGAAAGTTTCAACAGCAGACTAGAAGAAGCAGAGGACCGAATTAGTGAATTAGAAGATAAGGCAGAGAAACAAGCTCAATCTGAACAGCAACTGGAGAAAAAAAATTAAAAAGCAGGAGGAAAGCCTAAAGGAGCTTTGAGACAACATGAAACGAAGTAACATACACATAATAGGGCTGCAAGAAGGACGCGAAGAGCAGCAAGGATTAGAAAATCTACTTGAAGAAATAATGTCAGAAAACTTCCCAGATATGGGGAAGAAAACAAGTTACACAAGTACAGAGAGTCCCAGGCAGGATAAACCCCAAAAGACCCACACCAAGACACATCATAATAACGATGGCAAATGTACAAGACAAAGACAGAATCTTAAAGGGTCCAAGAGAGAAACAGAGAGTTACCTACAAAGGATCCCCCATCAGATTATCAAATGATTTCTCAACAGAAACACATCAGGCCAGAAAAGAATGGACAGAAATTTACAAAGTGATGCAAAGCAAAGGGCTGAATCCAAGAATACTCTATCCAGCAAGACTATCATTCAAAATTGAAGGGGAAATAAGAAGCTTCACAGAAAAAAAAAAAAAAAAGGCTAAGGGAGTTTATCACCACCAAGCCAGCAATGCAAGAAATGCTAAAGGGACTGGTGTAAAAAGAAGAACTAAAAAGCCCAGAAAGAAAACAGCCACAGAAAATAAAATAGAAATGGCTACAAACAAGTACCTTTCAATAATAACTTTAAACGTAAATGGACTAAATTGTCCAATCAAAAGACATCAAGTGGCTGAATGGATGAAAAAACATTACTCATATATTTTCTGTCGACAAGAGACCCACCTCATTAGAAGGGACTCACACAGACTGAAAGTGAAGGGATGGAAAAATATCTTTCAGGCAGATGGAAATGAAAAAAAGCTGGGGTAGCAATACTTATATCAGACAAAATAGACCTCAAAGTGAAGGCCATAACAAGAGATAAGACAGGCCACTTCATAATACTAAAGGGATCAATACAACAAGAGGATATAACCCTGATAAACATATATGCACCCAATGAGGAGCACCCACATACATAAGAAAACTCCTGGAAGATAACAGGGGAGAGATCGACAACAATACAATCATAGTAGTGCACTTTAATACACCACTGACATCACTGGATAAATCCGCTAGACAAAAACTCAGCAAAGAAACAGCAATCCTAAATGACCCACTAGATCAGATGGACTTAATTGACATCTTCAGAACACTTCACCCCAAAGCCACAATATATATGTTCTTCTCAAGTGCTCATGGGACATCTTCAAAAATGGACCACATATTGGGTCACAAACAAAGTCTCCCCAAATTCAAGAAGATTGAATCATACCAAGCATCTTCTCAGACCACAAGGCCATAATATTAGAAATAAACTACAATTAAAACAACTCAAAATACTCAAACACTTGGAAGCTGAATAGCACATTATTAAATATTGATTGGGTTACCAATGAGATCAAAGAAGAAATTAAAAACATCCTGGAAACTAATGACAATGAAAACACAACAATCTAAAACCTTTGGGACGCAATGAAAGCAGTCCTGAGAGGGAAGTTTATAGCTCTACAGGCCTATCTCAACAAACAAGAAAAAATGGTAGTAAATCATCTAAATCTACAGCTCAAAGAATTAGAAATAGAACAACAAGAAAAGCCCAGAGTGAGCAGAAGGAAGGAGATAATAAAGATTAGAGCAGAAATAAATGAAATAGAGACCAAAAAAACAATACCCAAAATCAATAAAACAAGGAGCTGGTTCTTTGAAAGGTTAAACAAGATTGACAAACCTCTAGCCAGACTCACCAAGAAGAAAGAGAAAGGACCCAAATCAATAAAATCAGAAATGATAGAGGCGAAATAACAACAGATCCTACAGAAATACAAATGATTGTTAAAAAATACTATGGACAACTCTACTCCAGCAAACTAGACAATCTGGAGGAAATGGACATATTTCTAGAAAAATACAACATTCCAAAACTTAATCAGGAAGAATCTAAAAATCTCAATAGGCCAATAACTATGGAAGAAATTGAAGCAGTAATAAAAAAGCTTCCAGCAAACAAAAGCCCAGGACCAGACGGCTTCACATGGGAGTTTTACCAAACATTCAAGGAAGAACTAAAACCTATCCTCCTCAGACTACTACAAAAAATCCAAGAGGAAGGAACACTTCCAAGCTCATTCTATGAAGCCAGAATCACCCTAATACCAAAACCAGGGAAAGACAACACAATGAAAGAGAATTACAGGCCAATATCCCTCATGAACATAGATGCCAAAATCCTCAACAAAATCTTACCCAATCGGATCCAGCAGTACATCAGAAAGACCATACACCACGACCAAGTAGGATTTATCCCAGGGATGCAAGGATGGTACAATATCCGCAAATCAATAAACGTGATACATCACATAAACAAATTGAAAGAAAAAACCACATAGTCATATCAATTGATGCAGAAAAAGCGTTTGACAAAATTCAACACCCATTTTTGATAAAAACTCTCAGCAAGGTGGGAATTTAAGGATCATACCTCAACATAATAAAAGCCATATATGACAAACCCACAGCCAACAACATCATACTCAATGGACAAAAACTAACACCATTTCTCCTAAGAACAGGAACAAGACAGGGATGCCCACTCTCACCACTCCTGCTCAACATAGTACTGGAAGTATTAGCCATTGCAATTAAACAAGAAGAAGAAATAAAAGGCATCCAAATTGGAAAAGAAGAAGTAAAACGGTCCTTATTTGCAGATGACATGATATTATACTTAAAAAACCCTAAAGACGCCATCAATAAACTATTAGACTTAATAAAAGAATTCGGCAATGTAGCAGGATACAAAATTAACGCCAAGAAATCTATGGCATTTCTATTCACCAATAGTGAATGTGAAGAAAGAGAGACTAAAAAAGCAATCCCATTTACCATCGCACCAAAAAAATTAAGCTACCTAGGAATAAACTTAACTAACGAGGTAAAAGACCTCTTCTCAGAAAATTACAGGATGTTCAAAGAAGAGATAGAGGAAGACATAAAATCTAAGCAATATATAAATAAATAAATAAATAAATAAATAAATAAATAAATAAATAAATAAATAAAAATAAATAAAATTAAAAAAATAATAAATTCTTTAAAAAAAAGAAATAAAAGTTAGATGAAGCAGAAGATCAAATAAGTGATTTGGAAGACGAGGTAGAAAAAAAACACACCAAATCAGAGCTGCAAAGAGGAAAAAAAAAAACAATTAAAAATCATGAAAATAGCTTAAGAGAACTTTGGGACAACATGTAATGTAACAACATCCACATCGTAGGGTTGCCAGAGGAGAAGAAAGTGAGCAAGAGACAGAGAACTTATTAAGAAATAATGTCAGGAAACTTCCCTAACCTGATAAAGGAAGAATTCACACAAGTTTAGGAAGCACAGAGAGTCACAATCAAGATGAACCCAAAGAGACCCACACTATGACACTTCCTGGAAAAAGAAAAGGGTAAAAATGTTCATTACCACCAAACCAGCACTGCAAGAAATATTAAAGGGTCTGCTTTAAGAAGAAAAAAGAGATAGATGACCTATATATATGCTGTCTACAAAAGACACACCTCAGAACAAAAGACTTACAAAGGCTGAAAGTGAAGTGATGGAGAAAACTAATCCATGAAAATGAAAACAAAGCTATGGTAGCAATAATTATAGCTAACAAAATAGACTTCAAAACAAAGGCCATAAAAGATACAAAAGGTCACTACATAATACAAAAAAAATCAATCAAAAAGGAGGACATAACTGTTGTAAACATATATGCACTCAATATAGGAGAACTAAATATATATATATATTAAAAAAAACTTTTGGTGGAGAGCAATAGAGTCATATTAGGGTACTTTAACACCCAACTGTCATCAATGAATAGACCTTCCAGACAAAAAAATCAACCTTAAGTGACACACTAGATTAGATGAATTTAACTGGTATTTATATCACATTTCATCCCAAAGCAGGAGAATATACATTCCCTGCTAGTGCACATGGAACATTTTCAATGATAGATGACATGTTAGGACACAAAATAAGTCTTAACAAATTCAAGAAGATTGAATTGATATCAAGCATCTTCTGGGATCAAAATGGCATTACACTAGAAATCGACTATAAAAATACTAAAAAAAATTCAAACACATGGAAGTTAAATAGCATGTTATTAAACAATGGGTAATCAGTGAGATCAAAGAAGAAATCAAAAATTACCTAGAAATAAATGAAAATGAACACACAAAACCCCAAAATTTTGGGACACAGCAAAAGAAGTTCTGTGACGGAAATTCATAGCATTATACTAGTAGGCCTACCTCAAGAAGCGAGAAAAATCTCAAATCAAAAATCTACCCATGCACCTAAAAGAACTACAAAAAGAACAGCAAGAAAAGCGCAGAATAAATTGATCGGGCGGGCGGGGAGGGAGGGGGAATAAATATCAGAATGGAAATAAATGACATAGAGACTAAAGAAACAATACAAAAGATCAATGAAATGAAGAGCTGATTCTTTAAAAAGATAAACAAGCCCTACTCGTTTGGCTATGCGGGTGGTTAGAGCATTGGCCTTGGGACAAAAGGGCCATGGGTTTGATTCCCAGTCAAGGGTACATACCCGGGTGGCAGGTTCACTCCCCACCCCCAGTAGGGGGGGGGCATGCATGAGGCAACCAGTTGATGTGTCTCTCATCTCTCTCTCTCTTCTCTCTCTCTCTCTCTCTCTCTCTCTCTCTCTCTCTCTCTCTCTCTCTCTCTCTCCTCCTCCTCCTCCTCCTCCTCCTCCTCCTCCTCCTCCTCCTCCTCTTCCTCCTCCTCCTCCTCCTCCTCCTCTCTCCCTTCCACTCTGAAAAAGCAATGGAAAAAATATCCTTTGGTGATGATTTACAAAAAAGATAAACAAAATTGATAAACCTTTAACCAGACTCATCTGGAAATAACAAGAAAGGGCCCAAATAAATAAAATCAGAAATGAAAGAGAAGTAATAACTAACATCACAGAAATGCAAATGATTATAAAAGAATACCCTGAACCACAAATTGGACAACCTGAGTAAAATGGACAAATTTCTAGAAATATACAATATGGACAAATTCCTAGAAACATACAATCTTCCAAAACTGAATCAGAAAGAATCAGAAAACCCAAATAGACTGATGACTACTAATAAAATTAAAGCAGCACTAAAAAACTCCGAGTAAACAAAAGTCCTGGAACAGATGGCTTCATGGGCAAATTTTAGCACACATTCAAAGAGGAAGTAAAACTATTCTGCTCCAACTATTTTAAAAATCCATAAGAAGGTACACTTTTAAACTCTTTTTATGAGGCAACTTATATCCTAATTCCAAAATCATATGAAGACACGAAAAAAAGAAAATTATAGGCCAATAGCCCTGATGAACATAAATACTAAAATCTTCAACAAAATATTAGCAAATTGAATCTAGCAATATATTAAAAACACCATACACCATAATCCTGTGGGATTCATTCTAAGAATGCATGTTTGCTACAATATTTGAAAATAAACATAAATATGATACATCACATAAATAAAATGAATGATAAAAATCACATGATCTTCCTGGCTGGCATGGCTCAGTGGTTGAGCATCAACATATGAACCAGGAGGACACGATTCAATTCCCAGTCAGTGCACATGCCTGGGTTGCAGACTTGATCCCCTGTGTGGGGCATGCAGGAGGCAGCCTATCGATAATTCTTTCTCATCATTGATGTTTCTCTCTCTCTCTCTCTCTCTCTCTCTCTCTCTCTCTCTCTCTCTCTCTCTCTCTCTTCCTCTCTGAAGTCAATAAAAATATTTTTTTAAAAAATCACATGATCATATCAATAGATGCAGAAAAACATTCAATAAAATCCAGTACCTGTTTATGAAAAAAACAACTCTCTGCAAAGTGGGAATAAAGGGATCATACCTCAACATAATAAAGGTCATATATGAAAAACCTATAGCCAACATCATACTCAATGAGGAAAAACTAAAAGCATTTCCCTTAAGAGCAAGAAAAAGACAGGAATGTCAGCTTTCACCAATTTTATTCAACATAGTACTGGAAATCCTAGCCACAGTGATCAGACAAGAAGAAATTATAATCATCCAAATTGGAAAGGAGGAAGTGAAACTATCATTATTTGCATATGACATGATATTGTACAGAGAAAACCCTAAAGATTCCACCAAAAAACTACTAGAGCTAATAAATTATATTGGCAAGGGAGCAGGATGCAAAATTAATATCCAGACATTGCTGTCATTTTTATATACCAATAATGAACTGTCAGAAGTAGAAACTGGCAAACAATCCAATTTACTATTGCAACAATAACAAAAAAGGTACCTAGAAATAAATTTGACCAAGGAGGTAAAAGGCTTCCACACAGGTAATTATAAGACAGTGAATAAAATTAACAAGTGAGATACAAATAAATGAAGCATATACTGTGGTTCATGGATTGGAAGAATTAACATCATTAAAATGCCCACACTACCCAAAGAAACCTTTAGATTCAACACAATTCCCATTGAAGTAAAATGGCATATTCCACAGATCTGGATTAAATATCCCAAAAATATATATGGAACCAAAAAGACCACGAATAACCTCAGCAGCCTTGAGAAAGAAGAGCAGAGTTGGAGGGATCACAGTAATGGATATCAAACTATACTACAAGGCCATTGTAATCAATACTGCTTGGTACTGACATAAGAACACACATACAGATTAATGAAACAGAACAGAGAGCCTAAAAAATCAACTCACATCTTTATGGTTAATTAATATTTGACAAAGGAAGCAAGGACATACAATGGAGTGAATACAGACACCTCAACAAATTGTCTGGAAAATTGGACAGCTACATACAAAATATGAAACTAGACCACCAACTTACACAATAAACCATCCTATCTAATAAAGAGGGAATATTCTAATTGACCCTTACACTGTCGCAAAGATGGCAGCGCCCACAGCCAATAAGGATAAAATATGCTAATTGACAGTCACACCCTCAAAGATGGCGGCACCCACAGGCACAAGATGACGGTGTCCAGTCCCCTCAGCCCCACCGGGACAGCAGGCATGCAGCAAAGCCGGGCCCACCCCAGGCGGGCCCAACTGCTCCCTGTACCTGCCTCCAGAGTCCTCCAGTCCCCTCAGCCCCACAGCCACCCAGGGCCAGCCCAAGGAACAGGCAAGCCTCACATGGAAGCTACCCAGCTACCCAGTGCTGGCCCAAGGTGCAGGCAAGCCTCAGATGTTGGCTGCCCAGCGACCCAGGGACACCTGAGGCACAGGTAACAAGGGACGGCCAGGGCTTGCGCTGCTGGCAGTGACAGCAGCAGAGGTGTGATGGGGTGTTGCCGTCCCCTGATCACCAGTTCGCCTCCCACCCTTGAGGGCTACTGGACTGTGACAGGGGGCACACTGGGCTGAGGGACCCAGACTCCAGTGCATGAGTTTTCTTATTTTTTTTATTGCTTAAAGTATTACAAAGAGTATTACATATGTCTCTTTTTTTCCCCCTTGATAATCCCCCAGCCTCTCCTACCCCCCAGTGTCTTATGTCCATTGGTTATGCTTTAATGCATGCATACAAGTCCTCCGGTTGATCTCTTACTCTCCCCTCCTGCCCCCCAACTCTCCCCGGCCTTCCCGCTGTGGTTTGACAGTCTGTTCGAGGCTGCTCTGCCTCTGTATCTATTTTTGTTCATCAGTTTATAATGGTCTTTATTATCCATAAATGAGTGAGATCATGTGGTATCTTTCCTTCATTGACTGGCTTATTTCACTTAGCGTAATGCTTTCCAGTTCCATCCATGCTGTTGCAAATGGTAAGAAGTCCTTCCTTTTTACAGCAGCATAGTATTCCATTGTGTAGATGTACCACAGTTTTCTAATCCATTCATCTGCTGATGGGCACTTAGGCTGTTTCCAGATCGTCACTATGGTAAATTGTGCTGCTATGAACATAGGGGTGTATATATCCTTTCTGATCGGTGTTTCTGGTTTCTTGGGATATATTCCTAGAAGTGGAATCATTGGGTCAAATGGGAGTGCCATTTTTAGTTTTTTGAGGAAACTCCATACTGTCTTCCATAGTGGCTGCACCAGTCTGCATTCCCACCAGCAGTGCACGAGTGTTCCTTTTTCTCCACATCCTCTCCAGCACTTGTCGTTTGTTGATTTGTTGATGATAGCCATTCTGACAGGTGTGAGATGATACTTCATTGTTGTTTTGATTTGCATTTCTCAGATGATAAGTGACTTTGAGCACGTTTTCGTATGTCTCTTGGCTTTCTGAATATCCTCTTTTGAAAAGTATCTATTTAGGTCCTTTGCCCATTTTTTGATTGGATTGTTTATCTTCCTTTTGTTAAGTTGTATGAGTTCCCTATAAATTTTGGAGATTAAACCATTATTGGTGATAATATTAGCGAATGTTCTCCCATGCAGTGGGCTTTCTTATTGTTTTGTTGATGGTTTCTTTTGCTGTGCAGAAGCTTTTTATTTTGATTTAGTCCCATTTGTTTATTTTCTTTTTAGTTTCCAACGCCCTAGGAGCTGTATCAGTGAAGAAATTGCTTCGGCATATGTCTGAGATTTTGTTGCCTTTGAATTCCTCTAGTATTTTCATGGTTTCACATCTTATGTTTAAGTCCTTCATCCATCTTGAGTCTATTTTTGTGTATGGTGTAAGTTGGTGGTCTAGTTTCATTTTCTTGCATGTATCTGTCCAATTTTCCCAACACCATTTACTAAAGAGACTGTCTTGACTCCATTGTATGTTCTTGCCTCCTTTGTCAAATATTAATTGACCATATTGGTTCGGGTCGATTTCTGGGCTCTCTATTCTATTCCATTGATCTATATGTCTGGTTTTGTGGCAGTACCAGGCAGTTTTGAGAACAGTGGCTTTGTAATACAGCTTGATATCAGGATTGAGATCCCACCTACTTTGTTCTTCTTTCTCAGGATCGCTGCAGCTATTCGGGGTCTCTTTTTATTCCAGATGAATTTTTGGAGGGTTCAGTCTAGGTCTGTGAAATATGCTGTTGATATTTTAATGGGAAGTGCGTTGAATTTATAGATAGCTTTGGGTAGTATGGACATTTTAATGATGTTGATTCTACCAATCCATGAACATGGTATGTTCTTCCATCTGTTTATGTCTTCCTCTATCTCTTTTTTCAATGTCCTGTAGTTTTCTGAGTAGAGGTCTTTTACCTCCTTAGTTAAGTTTATTCCTAGGTAGCTTAATTTTTTTGGTGCGATGGTAAATGGGATTGCTTTTGTAGTCTCGCTTTCAGAAAGTTCACTCTTGGTGTATAGAGATGCCATAGATTTCTTGGCATTAATTTTGTATCCTGCTACATTGCCGAATTCATTTATTAAGTCTAATAGTTTTTTGATGGAGTCTTTAGGGTTTTTTATGTACAATATCATGTCATCTGTGAATAAGGACAGTTTTACTTCTTCTTTTCCAATTTGGATGCCTTTTATTTTTCTTCTTGTCCAATCGCAATGGCTAATATTCTAGTAGTATATCGAATAGGAGTGGGGAGAGTGGGCATCCCTGTCTTGTTCCTGTTCTTATGGGAAATGGTTTTATTTTTTGTTCATTGAGTATGATGTTGGCTGTGGGTTTGTCATATATGGCTTTTATTCTGTTGAGGTATGATCCTTCTACTCCCACCTTGCTGAGAGTTTTTATCAAAAATGGGTGTTGGATTTTGCCAAACGCTTTTTCTGCATCAATGGACATGACTATGTGGTTTTTATCTCTCAATTTGTTTATGTGATGTATTATGTTTATTGATTTGCGGATATTGTACCATCCTTGCATCCCTGAGATAAATCCTACTTGGTCATGGTGTATGGTCTTTCTGATGTACTGCTGGATCCGATTTGCTAGAACTTTTTTGAGGATTTTAGCATCTATATTCCTGAGGGATATTGGCCTGTAATTCTCTTTCATTGTGTTGTCTTTCCCCTGTTTTGGTATTAGGGTGATTCTGGCTTCATAGAGTGAGCTTGGAAGTGTTCCTTCTTCTTGAATTTTTTGGGGTAGCCTGAGGAGTATAGGTTTTAGTTCTTTCTTGAATGTTTGGTAAAACTCCCATGTGAAGCCGTCTGGTCCTGGGCTTTTGTTTGCTGGAAGCTTTTTGATGACTGCTTCAATTTCTTCCATAGTTATTGGCCTATTGAGATTTTTAGATTCTCTTAATTAAGTTTTGGAACGTTGTATTTTTATAAGAATATATCCATTTCTTCCAGGTTGTCTAGTTTTTTGGAGTAGAGCTCTTCATAGTATTTTCTAACAATCCTTTGTGTTTCTGTGGGGTCTGTTGTTATTTCTCCTCTTTCATTTCTGATTTTGCTTTTTTGGGTCTTCTCTCTTTGTTTCTTTGTGAGCCTGGCTAGAGGTTCATCAACCTTGTTCATCCTTTCAAAGAACCAGCTCGTGGTTTTGTTGATCTTTTGTTGAAGGTTTTTGTTGTTGTTGTTGTTGTTGTTGGGGTTTTTTTTGTCTCTATTCATTTATCTCTTCACTGAGCTTTATTATTTCCTTCCTTCTGCTTACACTGCGCTTTCCTTGTTGCTCTCTTTCTAATTATTTGAGTTGTAGGGTTAGGTAATTTATTATCATTGTTTCTTGTTGTTTTTTTGTTTGTTTGTTTTTTCTATCCATCTGTTTCTTGTTTTTTGCAGTAGGCTCGTGGAGCTATGAACTTCCCTCTCAAGACTGCTTTCACAGTGTCCCATAGGTTTTGGATAGTTGTGTTTTCATTGTCATTTGTTTCCATGATGTTTTTTATTTCTTTTTTGATCTCTCTGCTAACACAGTCATTGTTCAATAGCATGCTATTTAGTCTCCATGTGTTTGATTTTTTTGGATTGTTTTTATTGTAGTTTATTTCCAGTTTTATGCCATTGTCATCTGAGAAGATGCTTGATATGATTTCTATCTTCTTGATTCTGAAGAGACTTTGACTGTGACCCAATATATAGTCTATCTTTAACAATGAACCATGTGCACTTGAGAAGAATGTATATTCTGTGGCTTTGGTGTGAAATGCTCTGAAGATGTCAATTAATTCCAGCTGATATAGTGAGTCATTTAGGATTGATGTTTCTTTGCTGATTTTTTGTTTAGAGGATTTGTCCAATGTTGATAGTGGGATATTAAAGTCCCCTATTATGATTGTATTGCTGTCAATCTCTCCCTTGATCTCCTCCAGAAGTTTTCTTTGTATTTGGGTGCTCCTATATTAGGTGTGTATATGTTTACCAGAGTTATTTCTTCTGGTTGGATTGCTCCCTTTAGTATTATGAAGTGGCCTTCCTTATCTCTTGTCATGACCTTTACTTTGAGATCTAATTTGTCAGCTATAACTATTGCTACACAGCTTTTTTTTTCTTCATTTCCATTCACCTGAAAAACCTTTTTCCATCCCTTCACCATCAGTTTGTGTGCATCTTTTATTCTGAGGTAAGTTTTCTGTAGACAGCAGATATATGGGTTATGTTTTCTTATCCACTCAGTTACCCTATGTCTTTTGATTGGGGCATTTAATCCATTTACATTTAAACTTATTATTGATAGGTACTTGTTTGTCGCCATTTTTATTCTTTACCCCTGTGTTACTTCTTCATTTCCTATTTTTTCTTTTTACAGCAGACCCTTTAGCATTTCTTGCATTGCTGGTTTGGTGGTAATAAACTTCCGTAGTCCTTTTTGTCTGTGAACCTCCTGATTTCACCCTCAATTTTGAGTGATAGCCTTGCTGGGTACAGTATTCTTGGATTCAGACCCTTCCTTTGCATGACTTTGTATATTTCATTCTATTCCCTTCTTACCTGATGTGTTTCTGTTGAGAAATCAGTTGCTAGTCTGATGTGGGATCCTTTGTAGGTAAGGTTCTGTCTCTCTCTGGCTGCTTTTAAGATTCTTGCTTTGTCGTTGGTGTTTGCCAGTTTAATTATAATGTGCCTTGGTGTCAGTCTTTTGGAGTTAATTTAGTTTGGGACTCTGTGAGCTCCTTGAATTTGTGTGAGTTTTTTCTTCCCCATATCAGGAAAGTTTTCTGTCATTATTTTTTCAAACAGGTTTTCTATTCCTTGCTCAGTTTTCTCTCCTTCTGGCACCTCTATTATGAGGATGTTGTTTCATTTTGTGTTGTCCCAAAGTTCTCTTAGGCTCTCCTGCTTTTTAATTTTTTTTCAAGAAGCTGCTCTGCTTGGGTATTTTTTCCTACCTTGTCTTTTAGCTCACTGGTGCTGTCCTCTGCTTCCTTCCAGTCTACTGTTGATGCTTTCTATTGAGTTCTTTATAGCGGTGATGTCATTTTTCATTTCTTCTTGGTTCTTCATTTCCTCTTGTTTCATACACATATTGTTGAATTTGTCTTCCATTTTTTTCATGCACCTTTGATTATTTCTCTGAATTCTTTCTCTGACAGGTTTCTTGCCTCCATTGCCTCTATTTCTTTTACTTCCTTTTCTGGTGATGCCTGTTTTTCTCTTATATGTGGGCTGTTTCTTGTCTCCCCATGATATCTCTTCTCTAGGTTTTTGGTTATGTAGTTATCTCTCTGCTGCATTGACTTATAGGCACAAAATACAACACAACAAGGCACGACACACAAGGCACTGAACACAAATGTATTCGCAATACTAATAACCCCAAATAAAGGTTTCCACCAGAGCAAAGAGAATTAGGAGATAAGGAAGAAAGAAGAGAAAAGAAAAAAGAGAAAAAGAAAAGAAAAGGAGTGCAAAAATGAAGTTGGGAAAAGGAAAAAAAGTAAGAGAGAAAAGAAAGATAATGAAATAGAAGAGGGGAAGAAACTATTTATATGGGGAGAAAACTCCAAAAAACAGCTACTAATCTCAACAAATTCCAGCAACAAATCCCTAGAGATGAATGCAAGCTACAAACAACAAATAGTATCAAGCAAGGTGAGGGACTACAGAAGCAAAAAAATAACCAGAGGGAAAAAAAAACAACAGAAAAATAAGAAGAAAAAACAAAACAATCTCACAAACAAGTATGAAAAAACCAATATACTCAACAATCAAACAAACAACAACCAAACGACAGAGAGAAAAAGAAATTGAGATAGTGAATAAAGAGAAGAAATAGGTGTATATGGATTTAGAGCAGGGGATTGGAAATTAGATATATAAGTGGGGTGAAATTTTAATTGCGGGGTAAAAAGAAAGAATAGGGAAAATCTAAAGCAGGAATAGGGTAAGAGAAACAGGCCAACAAAAGGGGAAAAGTGAGAAAGAGAGTTTTGGCATAAAGGTAAAGTTGAGGTAGATTAAAATGATGCTAAAGGAAAGATGAAAATAGAATCTAGAACACTAATCCCTAAATAAAATAAAGAGAAAATAAAATGATAGTGTTTGGGGCCAGATGTAAGCTGGCAAGGTCCTTGCACCTGAAGGGGCTAGCAAAGCTGGGACCCTTACCCACACAGTTTTCCCAGACTTGTTTGGATGGCGATTATCAGTAGAATAGGAGTAACATTTGTAGAATGAGAACAGCCTTTCATAGCTTGCCAAGAAGTCTGTAACTATTTAGTGATATATGCTGTACTGAGAACTTGTCCTTCTGCTGTATCTCTCCCTTAGAGATTAAGAGGAACAAAGAATACATTCCTCTTGACAGACCTCCGATTCAGTGTGTTGTGTATAAATAGGATTGTATAGCTAATAAACTCGCTTCAGTTCATCAAGAGAACTGGGGTTCTCCTGACCCCGCTTTCCTGTCTTTCTTTCTTTTCTCAATTCCCACCTCCCTGCCTCAGCCCGGCTCAACCCCTGTCAGGCTGGCCGTGACAGATCTGGCGCCCGAGCTCAGGGACTGAGGAACTGGGAAAAAGATGGTGAGGAACTCCGTCGGGCTTGGAGAGACAAAGTGAGGAACTCCTCCGGAAAAAGAGTGCACTCGTTAAGGTAAGGGAGGAGCAATTTTTTGGTAATCAGGAGTAAAGCACGGGGCAATTAGAATCTAGAGAAAATGCCCTTTATGGGCAAATGTTAAAGTTTATGCTCAATAGTAGAGGAACTAAGGTTAATGACAAGCAAGTAGAAAATTTTTTAAAATTCATTCAGGAGGTCTGCATTTCCTTATCGAATTTAATACGGGATTATTTAGATCCCAGGCATGACCATAATTAACCATCTCTTAAGCCATAAAAAACGGAGAAGCAGTGTGATAGCACAAAACAGGGGTCTAAAAAAGACAGTATATTAAAAAGAAATAATGTAACTTGTAAAGACAATTTAACTCCTCAAGATGAGGAGGATTTTGAGGAAGCTGCTGCTCTTTGTCATGATGATAATACAGGTATTGTTCAGGCAAAAGAGGAGGAAGAATGTTTTTCTGCTGGAACTGAAGAGGGCAGTGATATAGAGGATGTGTTGGAATGCTTTTTAGAAACATTAAAGCTTCTTGGCAAGAAAAAGAGAAGCCGCGGGGGCTGTTCCCGCCGCTCTCCGCTGCCTTGTGCAGCACCAGTTCCACTTTCCCCTCTCCAGATGGCCATGCAGGAAGCACGAAAGTGTGGTGAGGAATTGGGCATTCATGCCTTCCCTGTTATGGAACAGGTGAACCCTCACACGGGACAGCGTGAGCGTGCTTATGACCGCTTCCTTTTAAAACCTTAAAAGAGTTAAAAACAGCCTGTGCTCAGTATGGGCCCACTTCCCCTTATATTTTAACCATCTTGGAAACTATGGCCTCAGAGGCTCTCCCACCTAATGATTGGAGAGCTATTGCCAAGGCTTGTTTATCAGGAGGGGATTATCTCTTGTGGAAATCAGAATATGATGAAAAGGCTAAGGAACAAGTTTCTCATAATAGAGCTGCCCAGATTAATATTTCTTATGAAATGCTGGTAGGTGAAGGAGTCTATGCTGATACCCATAATCAAATTCAATACCCCCAGGAAGCTTATGGACAGATTAATGGAGCTGGGATCAGAGCCTGGAAAAAGTTACCCACCTCTGGTCAGAAAACAGAGGAGCTCTCAAAAATTATTCAAGGGCCAGATGAAAAGTATCAGGATTTTGTCTCTCGGCTATTACAGGCTGTTGGCCGAGTAGTGGTGGATGGAGAGGCTGGCATGTTAATAGTTAAACAGCTGGCATATGAAAACGCCAACACTGCCTGACAAGCTGCACTGAGGCCCTATCAAAGACAGGGGACTCTCTCAGATTATATCTGCATTTGCGCAGATATTGGTCCCTCATATATACAAGGAGTTGCAAATTGCGGCTGCATTAAAGGGAACCACCATTGAAGGAATTCTTCAGCAACAATTTAGCACAGGGAAAACTCAAACATACAAGTGTTACACTTGTGGGGGAACAGGGCACATGGCAAAACAGTGTCCTTCTAATAAAGGAGTTAATAAAGGAAATGACAGAGGTCCCAAACAACCTGGACTATGCCCTAAATGTAAAAAAGGAAAACATTGGGCAAATGAGTGTAAATCTAAGACAGATATCCAGGGAAATTCTTTGCCTCAACACCAGTCAGGAAACTACCAAAAGGGGCCAGCCCAGCCATGGCAAATAACAGGGGCATTGCCTATTTACCCTTCTGTCCCTGTGCTGTCTCAAGGCCAGCAGGCTGCACAGCACTCAGCCTGCCCCAGAGAGCAAAATAGATACAAGAGCTATTCCGAGCAACCCTCGGGAGTGCTGGGCTGGACCTTGGATCCAAAGGAATAAGACATTCTGTCTGCCCTGGGTGCTGCCCTTGCCTACTGAAATAAACAAAATATCATTAGATTTAAAACCTCCCACATAGAGAAGAAATGATGATTTCCTTGCATTTCCGATACAGCTCCAGCAAATGCCACCAGATCTGAAATTAAAAATACGTCTGGGATTTCTGTACACGTGTAAAGAGAAAACTGGCTTGAAACTAATGCGTGCAACGTCCGATTTTGGACATTTAGATAGAGTTTCAAGTTAAAATCTCTTTACAAATATACAAAATAAAACCCAAGACTGATTATTTCCTAAGAAAGATGGCAAAATTTAACCCAAAGGAAAAAAGATGCTGGCTATATTCTAGCAGCAGGATTGGCATTTCCATAATAAAGAACAGTTTTTAAATACTAATAAAGAATATTAAAAAGTTAACTTCAAGGCCAAAAAGGAAATTCAGTAAAATTATCTCTGTTATAAAAATTTGCTAAAGAATATTCCTTAAAATAATAAATTGGATTTAAATCTCAAGAATTATTAAAATATCAACACTAATAAAAGAGAAAAATGGTAATTGGCGTACGAGCTACCCTTTTCATTGGCTAATCAGGGCTATATGCAAATTAACTGCCAACTAAGATTGGCAGTTAACTGCCAACAAGATGGCGGTTAATTTGCATATGTAGACACATTGCAGGGAGGCGAAAGGGAAAGCAGGAAGAAGCCCCCTGACACTGACAGTGATCGGAAACCCAGGGGGGAGCTAAGAACTGGGGGGCAGGGCAAAGGCGGCCCTGGGGCTGCCTTTGCCCTGCCCCCCAGCCATGATTGGACAATCAGGTGCCTTTTCCGCCCTGGCCAGTGATAGCAGGAAGTAGGGGTGGAGCCAGCGATGGGAGCTGGGCACGGTCGAAGCTGGCAGTCCCAGGAGCTAGGGGTCCCTTGCCTGTGCCTAAAGCGAAGCCCACGATCGTTGGGCCACTGCCACTGCAGGTCCCCGCTGCCCGGGCCGGATGCCTAGGCCAGAGGCGTCAGGCCTGGGCAAGGGGCCAATCCTGCGATTGGAGGGTGATGGGGGTCAATGCCTGAGGGCTCCCAGTATGTGAGAGGGGGTAGGCTGGGCTGAGGGACACTCCCCCCCCCCCCACATACACCCAGTGCACGAATTTCGTGCACCGGGCCCCTAGTATTAATTATAAAAATCTAAGTAGCCCAGGTAAAAGACGGCTACGCCCTCTATTTAAGGCTGGCTTCCCAAAGCAATTCCTAATAGAGGAAGGGCTAGCCTCCCTTACCCCAACAGAGCAGGTAGGACAAAAATTTCCTGCCAGTGACAACTTTTAAAGAGAGGCTTGCTTCCCAGTTTGCCATCCTTGGTAGAAAGAATGTAACTAATTTGCATTTTAATAGTTACCTGTTTTCAGTCAACAGCACCCCAAGGCTTAGGAGTTTACTAAATTAAATTAGATATTCTGAAATTACAAAATGCTAAAATATTAATCTAAATTCACAAAAAATCTAGTAGACAGAATTAAATCTCTTGATTATGTCATGTATTTTTTAAGTTTATTCTTAAAAATGTTACTGATTAAGAAATACTAAAATTTAACTTGCCAGCTAAGAGTTTAAAGTTCTGGTTACATAAATTAGGAGAAATCATATAATTATAATAAAATTTCAACATTTATCTAATTGAAAAACAGGATAAATTCTATAATCCCAACCGAAATTTTTTAATACAAAGATCAGTTTTAATTTAATTGATATCTCTTAATAATTATAAAAGATATATAATCTTTAAATTATATATTCACATATATATTTAATAAATTTTTAAGTTAGATTTCAAAACTATAATCAAGGAATGACTTTAGGACATTTCATGGGCCCTGAAATGTTTTCAAAAGTTTATTCTCTTTTCTTAAAGGATTTTTTAATAAAGCCAATTTAATATACTTGAAATCACATAGAAAGCTTTATCAAATAAATATTAATAAATATATATTTTAAGTTTTTGCCTCTAAGAAAGGGCAAAACAAGTTATATTATTTAATATTTCTTAAAATACAGCAGTAGAATTTTAAGATATAATTTAAAATAAGAGCTCATTAATAATTTTTAATATTTTACAACAGCATATTAACATTTATTCCAAACAAGCTTATAAACTAATTGTTTGACAGGAATTTAATAAGAACATAAAAGTATTTTATCCCTTCCACTGTGTGGAAGGCCCCCTGGGAAGGCACTTCAGCATTCTATATTGGTCTCTCTTGACCCTTTTTACCAAAGGGGGTCTCTCTTCCAATTGCCCACAGCTGTTACATAAGCTCTCTGTTCATACTGAGGTTGAAGCCTCATGGTGGCTGGTACCATGGATCTGTCTCTTGCTCAATGGCGTAAGCTGGGCCCTCTCTAGAGAAGAAATCTGGGTTCCCCATGATCAATGCCGGGGCCCCACCAGCAGGCGAGGGGATCCAAAGGCAGTTACTGGGCATGGAGGCCACAGCGGCTTACGCTACCAAGGAGACAAAATTAAACCTCACATCACCCTGCTTGGCCCCGGAGGATGGCTGGTTAGTCAACGACGGGTAAGACCCCTCTGGGAGGGGCAACCTAAGACAGGCACAGTCACAGGGGGCCTCAGGGGAGAACTTGGGGGTCAACAGAGGTGGGGCAGAGATCCTCACCCCCCCAACTATGCAGGGGCTTGAACACTCGCCCCTTCTGAGGGAGGTCTCCTGCCCCCATGGCTGCTGCGCTTCCCATGTCCAGCTCAGATCGGGACCCAGATAACAGAAAGAGACTTAGCCCAGCCGAGATTGATACCCGGATAACAGAGTCTTAGCTAACAGCAGCTACCCTATATCTAAATCCAGCTTAACACCAGGAATGCTCAGGGCCTTCTCAAGGATGCAAAATAATCCTTTCTATTAATATTTACAGTGTAAACTAAGATTGTTATTAGATTATTAAATTTAACAGTAAAATAGTAGTCAAGTTTTCCGATTAATTAAGTTTTACTAATTAATATAAGTAATTATTCAAAAAGTATTAACCAAAATTTTCATTTCATTGATAAATTGCTTAGCATACTATAAACCTAAAGCAGTAATATTTTTATACAAAAAATTAAAATTAAAAGTTATCAAGACTACACTAAAAAATTTCCTAAAACCTTCTAATATTAAAAGATAAAAAAGGGGGGATAGTGGAATAATAACCTGTTAAGTAAATGATAACCTATTAAGGAAATGCCTTAATTGCTTTAATATTTTTACTTGAAAATTAATTTTTTCACTTATAATGCTAATAGCAAGACACCCATGAAAACATACGTGGTGTTAAATAAACCAAAGGAAAATCGTTTGGACAAAAATTAAAAGAATCCCAAGTCTAAATTATAGATATGATTCCTTTATTAACCTTTGGTCGAGAATACGTTTGTATATTTTCAGAAAACAACTCCAAGACCATGTGGATTCCTGCAGCAGAGAGGAATTATCAGAACTGCTCCAGCCACAGAATAGCAGTGGCCCCGTGAGACAATGAGAAGAGAAGCAGTCCAGAAATAAAGATGGTGAAGACGCCTTATCATGCTAGCAGTCAGCAGCTGTGTGTCGCTGCAGGTTGCCCAAGACCAAACCAGAGAGGGTCGGACCTGCATTGCCACCATTTGTGCACCATCCACAATTGAAATATTACTGCTGACATGTACTCATAAAAAACTGTCGGACACTGAAACATGAACTTTGCCTAAAAAACAAAGAAGGGGGATCTGTTGGGGGCCAGATGTAAGCTGGCAAGGTCCTTGCACCTGAAGGGGCTAGCAAGGCTGGGACCCTTACCCACACAGTTTTCCCAGACTTGTTTGGATGGCGATTATCAGTAGAATGGGAGTAACATTTGTAGAATGAGAATAGCCTTTCATAGCTTGCCAAGAAGTCTGTAACTATTTACTGAGATATGCTGTACTGAGAACTTGTCCTTCTGCTGTATCTCTCCCTTAGAGATTAAGAGGAACAAAGAATACATTCCTCTTGACAGACCTCCGATTCAGTGTGTTGTGTATAAATAGGATTGTATAGCTAATAAACTCGCTTCAGTTCAAGAGAACTGGGGTCCTCCTGACCCCGCTTTCCTGTCTTTCTTTCTTTTCTCAATTCCCACCTCCCTGCCTCAGCCCGGCTCAACCCTGTCAGGCTGGCCCTGACAGGATAGTATAAAAAAAGGTAAAATGGTAGTAGTAATAATACTGATTAAAAATAAAAATGTATTAATTAAAAAGGTAAAATCAGGTGATGAAAAAGAAAAAAATTTAGTTTCTTGAGTAAAAGGTGAAAAAACAATGTGCAGTAATGAAGGTCCTTCAGTTCCTCTACTCTTCTGTTTGGCACACCTTAGTCCTGTCAGGTATTCAGGAGAGTGAAGTTCCCTGTGATACACTGTTCCTCCGTGTTGTAAACCACAGTCCTGATTTTAAAACAGGCCGTATTTGTTTCCCAGACTGCCTTTATTTGTATTTACAGAAGAGTCAGTTTGTGGTTCAGCCCCTCGGTGGCAGTGTTTCTGGATTGACCTCCAAGGCTATAAGTCCTCTCTAGCCAGTAGTTAGGTTTTGGGAGAGTCGACTGCCCCAGAACTGGTTTTTTTATTGTTACTCCCCACTCTGATTCCCAGGTTCCACAAAAACAACTTTCCCCTGCAGTCTCTGTGAGTGACCCCAATTGTGCGATCCTATGTATTGGGTTTAATAATCAAACACAAAGATTTAAGGGGAAGAGAGAAAAAAGAAAAAATCTTGAGAAGGTGTGCCAACTGGCAACCCTCCACCATCCAGTCTCTTCTGCATGTCCTCTCTCCCCTGGCACTAAGCAGCTGGCACACTGGCAAAATCCGAGGCTGCCTTTTTGCACCCAGTCCAGCTATGGGCTTATTTTTATAGTTCCCTTCTGCAAGCAGCCCTGTGGGACCCCTTCCACATTCATGGATCATGCTGGTCCCAACGGCCGTGGACTTTGTGGGGCACAGAGTTCCCCCCGTGCGTTCCTCTCTCCAACCTGGATTGCAAACCACACCTTTAGGTGAAATCTGCCCTTTCCATGAGGAGGAGCAGGGCTTGTCTGAGTCCACATAGTAGTGCTGTTTCAGATGATCCTTGGATGCTGTAGTTGTAGGATCTCTGGATGTATATGCTCCCGATATCAGCCACTCAAGATGACGCGGTCTCCACGGCTGAGCTGGCCATGATTTCAGCAGCAGTGGAGGCTGCCCATTTAGGGGAGCCCGATCCAGCAGTCTCCAACAGTCCCCTTTCTCTTGGAGTCCTCTGTCTTTCCCGGCTGCAAACTTTCACCCAGCTGAATCTCCTCTGCCAATTTGGGCTAGATGTTACTGGTTTCAGCTGCCCACCCTATCTGCTCCATGACAAGGCACAGGACACGTCCGTCTATACCACTGCCATTTTAGATCCAGTGCATAAACATATATGCATAGCACCGGACCAACAAGAGTGTGGTGATGGCCATAGAAAGGGGGTGGGGCTTGGTGGAGGGGAGTAAGGAGGGGGAGTTTGAGGACATCTGTAATAATGTCAAAATTAATAATAAAAATACATGTAGTAAAACCCCAAACAGTAAACAATAAAATAAAGAAGAATTGGAAATATCAAAGATTCAGATCTATAAATGATGCAAATAGAAGGAGAGATTTGAGCAGGGGGAGGGGGTCTGGGGGGAGGAAAAGAATAAAAGAACTCTACAAGAACCATATGACTCCATTAGAAAGATTAATATAAGAATAACAGGCATACAGAGGAAGAAGAAAGGGATAAGGCAACAGAGAGCCTATTTCAAACAAATAGTTGATGGCAACTTCCCAAACCTATGGAAAGAGCAAATTCTCAAACCCAATTAACAAACAGAACACCTTATTATCTAAACTCAAAAAGGTCTTCTCCAAGGCACATTGCATTAAAACTTTCAAAATTAATGACAAATAAATAATTTTCAAGGCAGCCATGGAAGACACTAACCTACAAAGGAAATCCCATTAGATTAGTGTTAGATTTCTCAGCAAAACCCTGCAAGCTAAGAAAGAGTGGAATCAAATATTCAAATTACTAATACAAATTATCAGTCAAAAATAATACATTCAGCAAAGTTATTCTTTAGATTTGAAGAAGAAATAAAGGCTTTTTCAGACATACAAAAGCAGAAGGAATTTACCTCTTTATTACAGGAAATACTCAAGGGAGTTAGTCTACATGAAACAAAGGACAAAAGGACACAAAACTACTAGTAAGATCACCAACAGGCAAACAGAAGTGGAATATTACAACTCTTTTCAGAATAGGGTACTATTAACTTAAATATTATATAGAGGTTAAAGGAATTAAAAACATTTAAAAAGAGAAGATTAAGACAATAGCTACTGAAATTTGAAATGAAAATCACAGCATAAATTGGGGTAATTTGTGACAAGAAAAACAAAAAGGGAATGGGTGTAAGTCTGAATTTGCAAAAGGAAATAGAGATAAGGTGCATCCAGAAGGAAAAGAAAAAAATTACTGTGTGTATGAAACTTTCTTTTGCATAAACCTAATGGTGCACAGAAAACAACAACAACAGACTCACATAGCTTAAAAAAAGAAGATATAAGAAAAAATATGAAATACTACCTAATACAACAGACAGAAACACAAAGGAAAAGAAACAATGGAGATACGGAGCTCCAAAAATAGAAAAAGAGAGAGGGAGGGAAGGAGGGATGGAGGGAAGGAGGGAGGGAGAGAGAGAGAGAGAGAGAGAGAGAGAGAGAGAGAGAAAGGAAGGAAGAAAGAAAGGTTTCATACCTGCAAAGACAAATATAGACCCAAAAGTGAAAGAATGGGAAATGATTCTCCAGCAAATTGAATCCCACGAAAAGCAGGTCTAGCCATACTTATATCTGACAAAATAGATTTCAAGATAAAAAAGGTAACAAGAGACAAAGTTATACACTTTATAATGATAATGGGAACACCACATCAAGAAAACATAACACTTCTCAATGAGGGAGCATCAGATATATAAAGCAGCTACTAGCAAAACTAGAGAGAGAAACAAACAAAATCATAGTATGGGACCTAAATACCCTATTTACAGGTATGTATAGATCATCCAAAAAGAAAACAAATCAACTACAATAAAAATAATAAAAATAATCAAACACTTTGAGGTTAAATAGCATGTTATTAAAAAATGACTCGTAAAAAAAGATGAAAAATTCTTTTTAAAAATGACTGTGTTACCAAAGATATCAAAGAAGAAATAAAAAACATCCTGGAAACAAATGACAATCTCAAATCTATGGGACACAGTCAAAGCAGTAGTGAAAGTTCATAGCATTACACACACACACACACACACACACACACACACACACACACGAAAAACTGGTAATAAATTATCTAACTCTACAACTTAAAGAATTAGAAAGAGAGCAACAAGAATATCCCAGAATGAGCAGAAGGAATAAAATAATAAAGATCAGAGTGGAAATCAATGACATAGAGAAAAAAATACAAAAAAAGATCAATGAAACCAAGAGCTGGTTATTTGAAAGGATAAACAAGATTGATGAACCTCTAGCCAGGCTCACCAAGAAGCAAAGAAAGAGGACCCAAATAACAAAATCAGAAATGAAAGAGGCAAAATAACAACAGACCCACAGAAATACAAAGGATTATTAAAAAATACTATGAACAACTCTTTTTCAACAAACTAGGCAACCTAGAGGAAATGGACATATTCCTAGAAAAATACATCCTTCCAAAACTCAATCAGGAAGAATAAAAAACTCTGAATAGGCCAATAACTATGGAGGAAATTGAAGCAGTAATAAAAAAACTTCCAGCAAACAAAAGCCCTGGGAGTTTTACCAAACATTCAAAGAACTAAAACCTATCCTCCTGAGAGTATTCCAGAAAATTCAAGAGGAACACTTCCAAACTCTTTCTATGAAGCCAGCATTACCCTAATCTCAAAACCAGATAAAGACACTACAAAGAAAGATAAATACAGGCCAGTATCTCTGATGAACATAGATGCTAAAATCCTCAACAACATCTTAGCAAATTGGATCCAGCATTACATTAGAAAGATCATACACCATGACCAAGTGGGATTTATTCTGGGAATGCAAGAATGGTACAATATCCACAAAAAGGAATAAAGAAATATTGGCCTTAAAGTACACATTAGGGTAAATTGACACTATCGACATTTACAGAGCCTTTCATCACAGAGCACCAGATTACCAGATGCACATGGAACAGTTTTAAGGATAGACCATATATCAGGACACAGAACTAAACCTTAACAAATTTAAATGGTTTAAAATCACACCAAGCATATTCTTCTACAACAATTCTTTGAAATTAGAAATCAACTGCAATAATAGAAAGGGAAATACCAGAAATATGTGGAGATTAGAAAACATCTAAATAAATAAATGCTACTAAATAAATGACCTGTCAAGGAAGGAGTAAAAGGAGAGATAAAAAGATATTGAAAGACAAAAGATATATAGCGACAACATATCAAAATTTTGGGATTCAGTAAAACCAGTAATGAGGGAAGTTTGTATCATTACAGGCCTATTCAAGAAACAAGAAAGCCGAAACCGGTTTGGCTCAGTGGATAGAGCGTCAGCCTGCGGACTGAGAGGTCCCGGGTTCGATTCCGGTCAAGGGCATGTACCTGGGTTGTGGGCACATTCCCGGTGGGGGATGTGCAAGAGGCAGCTGATCGATGTTTCTCTCTCATCGATGTTTCTAACTCTCTCTATCTCTCTCCTTTCCTCTCTGTGAAAAATCAATAAAATATATTAAAAAAAAAAAGAAACAAGAAAAATCCCAAGAAAACAATCTAATATTACCTCCTAATGAAGTAGAAAAAGCATAACAAAATCAGTCATCAGAAAAAAAATAATTAGAGCAGACTTGAATGAAACATAACAAATGGACTATACAACAAAGTACTGCAGCAAAGAATTGGGTATTTGAAATCCTATATAATAAAATCATAGTATGCAAATTGTCCCCTTGACCAGGAGTTCTTCCGGGAGTTTGATCAAGGGGTGAAGCAAGCCAGGGGAAGGAAGGGAGGCTCTGACTGCAGCAGACAGCCAGGGGAAGGGAGGGAGTACCCAACTGGCTGCTTCCAGCTACTAGGGACCCTACCAGTGCATGAATTTTGTACACTGGGTCTCTAGTTATTAATAAAATTGTCAAACTCTGGCTAGACCAGTGATGGCGAACCTTTTGAGCCCAGCATGTCAGCATTTTGAAAAACCCTAACTTAACTCTGGTGCCGTGTCACATATAGAAATTTTTTGATATTTGCAACCATAGTAAAACAAAGATTTATATTTTTGATATTTATTTTATATATTTAAATGCCATTTAACAAAGAAAAGTCAACCAAAAAAATGAGTTCACGTGTCACCTATGACACACGTGTCATAGATTTGCCATCATTGGGCTAGACTCACTACAGAAAAACAGATGGGAATCAATTGAACAAAATGAGAAATGAAAGAGAAGTTATCACAGACACCACAGAAATACAAGGATCATACAAGAGTCCTATGAAAGGCTGTATGCCACCAAATTCAATAACCTGGAAGAAATAGAAATGTTCCTAGAAATATATAACCTTCCTAGACTAAATAAAAAAGAACTGGAAAATGTGAATAGACCAATCAACAGTAAGGAAACTGACACAACTATAAAAAAACTCACAAAAAGCAATAATCAGGATCATATGGCTTCAATAGTGAATTCTACCAAACATTAAAAGACGATTTAATATTTATTCTTTTCAAACTCTTCCACAAAATGGAAGAAAAGGCAATATTTCCTAACACATTATTATAAGGTGAATATTATCCTGATATCATAACCTGGCAATGACAACAACAACAAAAAGAAACTATAGAACAATATCTCTGATAAATACAAATGAAAAAAGTTTAAATACTAGCAAATCAAATACAAAAATACATTAAAAGTATACATCATGAAGAGAGATTGGGAAGATGGCTGCTGACTGGAAGGCAGACTTAAAGATAGTGCATGAGTGAGAGAATGAAAGGAGAGTGTGTGGACACACGGGGAGTATTTCTTTGTGAGTTGAGGGACAGCTATACTCCAAGGGACTGTTGGGGACTGCCAGATGGGGTTCCCATGACCAGGCAGCCTACATTGCTTCTGAAATCCCTCCCGGAGCAACTAGCTCTGACACGGAGACCGCACCATCTTGAAGGGGAGAGTGGCTGTTATCAGAAGTCTAAAAATCCTGGGAATCTATAACAACAACACCCAAAGAACAGCTGCAAATCCATGAACACCGGACCTCAAGCAGCACAAATAAACGGACTCGGAGGAGATCTGCACCTTCTCACAGAAAGGTCAGATTTCACCTAAGAAAAGGAGAGAGAGAACTACATAACCAAACACCTAGAGAAGAGAGATCATGGGGAGAGAAACAGACCGCATATGAAAGAAAAGGAGGCATCACCAGAAAAGGAAGTAAATGAAATGGAGGCAAGCAACTTGTCAGAGAAAGAATTCAGAGAAATGGTCATAAGGTGGCTGAAAAGAATGGAAGACAAATTCAACAATATGTGTATGAAACAAGAGGAAATTAAGAAGAACCAAGAAAAAATGAAAAATGACATCACTGCTATAAAGAACTCAATAGAAAGCATCAACAGTAGACTAGAAGAAGCAGAGGACCACATCAGTGAGCTAGAAGACAAGGAAGGAAAAAACACCCAAGCAGAGCGGAATCCAGAAAAAAAAGAAACCTTAAAAAACAGGAGGAGAGGCTAAAGGAACTTTGGGACAACACAAAACGAAACAACATCCGCATAATAGGGATGCCAGAAGGAGAGGAAACTGAGCAAGGAATAGAAAACCTGTTTGAAGAAAATAATGACAGAAAACTTCCCTGATATAGGGAAGAAAAAACACAAATGTAAGAAGCTCACAGAGTCCCAAACTAAATTAACTCCAAAAGACTGACACCAAGGCACATTATACTTAAATTGGCTAACACCAACGACAAAGTAAGAATCTTAAAACCAGCCAGAGAGAGACAGAACATTACCTACAAAGGATCCCCCATCAGACTAGTGACTGATTTCTCAACAGAAACACACCAGGCTCGAAGGAAATGGAATGAAATATACAAATTCATGCAAAGGAAGGGTCTGAATCCAAGAATACCGTATGCAGCAAGGCTATCAATCAAAGTTGAGGGTCAAATTAGGAGCTTCACAGAAAAAAAAGGACTACGGGAGTTTATTACCACCAAACCAGCAATGCAAGAAATGCTAAAGGTTCTGCTGTAAAAAGAAAAAATAGGAAGCGAAGAAGTAACACAGGGGTAAAGAATAAAAATGGCGACAAACAAGTACCTATCAATAATAAGTTTAAATGTAAATGGATTAAATGCCCCAATCAAAAGACATAGGGTAACTGAGTGGATAAGAAAACATGACCCATTTATCTGCTGTCTACAGGAAACCTACCTCAGAAAAAAAGATGCACACAGACTGATGTGAAGGGATGGGAAAAGGTTTTTCAAGCGAATGGAAATGAAAAAAAAGCTGGGTAGCAATAGTTATAGCTGACAAATTAGATCTCAAAGTGAAGGACATAACAAGAGATAAGGAAGGCCAATTCATACTACTAAAGGGAGCAATCCAACAAGAAGAAATAACTTCGGTAAACATATACACACCCAATACAGGATCACCCAAATACATTAAAAAAAAAAAACTTCTCGAGAGAAACCAAGATGGTGGCATAGGTAAACACCTGAAATTGCTGCCTTGCACAACCACTTCAAAACTACAACTAAAAGACAAAACGGACATCATCCAGAACCACAGGAAGGCTGGCTGAGTGGAAATTCCACAACTTGAAGGAAAGAGAAAAGCACACTGAGACTCAGAGGAGGTGTGGAATTAAAGTGCAGAGGTATGGAGGCATGTGGGGAAAGGGCTGGCAACTGAGGATGCAGTTGTCTCTCAGTCAGGAGGGAGTCTCAAACTCCCGAATGTTCTGAACTCCAGTTCTGGGAGAGTCTCTGGGGACCCACACTCATGTGGGGAGAAATTGGACTGTCTGACAGTGGGTGGAACTTGACAGCGGCTTTCTCACAGAGGTACTTGCAGCGATTACTGGGACACTGAGATGTGGGGCCTCAGGGTAGGACTGAGGAGCAGCCAAGGCTGTTTTCTCCGCCCTATTGATTCCCTCAGACCCCGCTCCACCCAAGCTGTGTGCAGAGGCTTTTGCATATGAAAGGCCTGGCCCTTTGCAATCTGAAAATTACCTAACAAACTGCAGCTAGTTCAGAAAGACCCAGAACTTCCAAAAGAAGGCCCAAGGACCCACGGCAGCTTGCATTGCTTTACAGTTGGGCCTCATCTGGGCACCTCCAAACCCCAAACAAAGAAAAGGAACCTGCAGATCTCTACATAGCTCCTGCTGGGTAGCCTCAGGAAGAGGCTAGATTAGCACCTCCCTAGAGATCCAGGAGACAGTGTACCCAGTTGTCAGAGTGGGACCATCCAGTTTGCAGCTCCTCATATCCATAAAGGGGACACTCAGGGGGCAGACTCAGTGAGCACCAAAGCCCCACTGAAGCAAGTCTTGCCCTGGAGGGGTGTCTCCAGCACAGAACTTCTCCCACTGCAGACACAGCTGATTCTCACAGCCAATTGGCCTGGAGGTCAATCCCTCCCAGACTTACCTACAACAATCAAGGCTTAACTACAACAAGACTGTGCACAAAGACCACAAGGGGGTGAACCAAGAGTGTCCACCTCAGGTAATTGGGGAGGCTGAGCCACTGGGCCCTAGAGGACACTTAGCACAGAAAACCACTTTATCAACAGAGGAAAGCATAAAATATGTGGAGACAAAGAAACAGGATACAAATGACACAAATGGAGGAAAGCAAACTACTGGATATAGAGTTCAAAAGCACAGTTTTAAGGATTTTCAAGAACTTTCTAGAAGCCGCCGATAAATTTAGCAAGACCCTCATAAAGACTGGTGAGACCGCCAATAAATGTAATGAGATCCCCAAGAAATCTCGTCAGACCCTTGAGGTTATGATAAAGGACCAACTGGAAATTAAGCATACACTGATTGAAATAAAGGATATTATACAGACTCCCAACAGCTGACTAGAGGATCGCAAGAATCAAGTGAACAATTTGAAATATGAAGAAGCAATAAACACCCAACCAGAAAAGCAAAATGAAAAAAGAATCCAAAAATATGAAGATACTGTAAGGATCCTCTGGGACAGCTTCAAGCATACCAACATCGAATTATAGGGGTGCCAGAAGATGAGAGAAAGCAAGATATTGAAAACATATTTGAAGAAATAATGACAGAAAACTTCCCCTGCCTGTTGAGAGAAATAGACTTACAAGTCCTGGAAGCACAGAGAACCCCAAACAAAAGGAATCCAAAGAGGACCACACCAAGACACATCATCATTGAAATGCCAAGAGCAAAAGACAAAGAGAGAATCTTAAAAGCAGCAAGAGAAAAACAGTCAGTTACCTACAAGGGAGTACCCATACAACTGTCAGCTGATTTCTCAACAGAAACTTTGCAGGCCAGAAGGGAGTGGCAAGAAATATTCAAAGTGATGAATGCCAAGAACCTACAACCAAGATTACTTTATCCAGCAAAGCTATCACATTCAGAATTGAAGGTCAGATAAAGAGCATCACAGATAAGAAAAAGCTAAAGGAGTTCATTACCACCAAACCAGTATTATATGAAATGCTGAAAGGTATCCTTTAAAAAGAGGATGAAGAAGAAAAATGTAAAGATACAAATTATGAACAACAAATACACATCTATGAACAAGTGAATTTAAAAATGAAGTTAATAAATAATCTGATGAACAGAATGAATTGTTGATTATAATAGAATCAGGGGCATAGAAAGGGATTGGACTAACTATTCTTGGGGGGGAAAGGGGTGTGGGGGATGTGGGAAGAGACTGGACAAAAATCGTGCACCTATGGATGAGGACAGTGGGTGGGGAGTGAGGGTTGAGGGTGGCGTGGGAACTGGGTGGAGGGGAGTTATGGCGGGGAAAAAGAACAAATGTAATAATCTGGACAATAAAGATTTAATTAAAGAAAAAGATTTGGAAACAGCCTAAATACCCATCAGCAGATGAGTGGATTAGAAAACTTGGTACATCTACACAATGGAATACTATGCTGCTTTTAAGAAGGAATTCTTACCATTTGCAGCAGCATGGATGGAACTGGAGAGCATTATGCTAAGTGGAATAAGCCAGGCAATGAAAGAAAAATGCCACATGGTCTCACTCATTTATGGAAAATAAAGAACATTATAACCTGATGAATAAAAAGATAGATGCAGAGGCAGTAAAGCATCGAACAGACTATCAAATTACAGCTGGAAGGCTGGGGAGTGTTGGGGAGGGGGAGAAGATATCAACTGAAGGACTTTTATGCATGCATATAAGCACAACCAGTGGACACAGTGGTTGGGGGTGGGATGAGGGCATGTGCCAGGGGGTAGGGGAGGCTGGGGGAAGGTCAATGGAGGGAAAAAAGGAGATATATGTACTACTATTTTTAATACTTTAAACAATAAAATAAAATTTTTAAAAAGTATACATCACAATCAAGTGAAGTTCATTTCAGAGGCACACGGATGGTTCAACATATGCAAATTGATAAAACACACCACATTAACAATATAAACATTCATATGATTATCTCAATACATGCAGAAAAAGCATTTGACAGAATACAATATCCATTTATGTTTATAACAATCAAGTGGGAAAGCAGAAGTAAAAGTGTTACTTTTGACAGATGAAATAATTCTTTATTTAGAAAATTCCAAAGACTCCACCAAAAAACTATTCAAAACAATAAACAAACACAATAAAGTTACAGGATATAAAATCCATGTTTAAAAATCTACTGCATTCTTATATACTAACAGTGAAATTTTAGAAAAATAAATGAAAAATAAAAGCTTTCTTTGCAATGCAACCAAAAGAACAACATATTGAGGAATAAACTTTAAAAAAATGTGAGGGGGTATACACTGAAAACTACAAAGCATTATTTAAAGTGATTAAAAATGACTCAAAAAAATGGAAAGATATTTTGTGTTCATAAGTTAGAACCGTGGGTGGCAAACTTCGGCTCGCGAGCCATATGCGGCTTTTTGGCCCCTTGAGTGTGGCTCTTCCATGAAATACCACGTGCAGGCGTGCACATACAGTGCTATTGAAACTTCATGGCCCATGCTCAGAAGTCGGTATTTTGTGGAAGAGCCACACTCAAGGTGCCAAAGAGTTGCATGTGGCTTGAGAGACGCAGTTTGCCCACCACTGGAGAAGAATCAACATAATTAAAATGTCCATATTACCCAAAGCAATATACAGATTCAATGCAATCCCCATCAAAATCCAAATGAAATTGTTTAGAGAAATAGAACAAAAAATAATCACAACCATTATGGAAAACAGTGTAGAGGTTCCTCAAAAAATTAAGCAGTTACCATATGAATAAACATTCCCTCCCCTCAATATGTACCTGAAAATTTTGAAAATATTTATTTGCAAAGATATATGCAACCTTATGTTCTTTGCTCTAAAACATTGAACAACCAAAGTGTCCTTTGATAGAAGATTGGATAAATATGATGTAGTACAATGGAAGTCAACCATAAGAAAGGATAAAATGCTGCATTTGCAACAACATGGATAAACCTTGAGACTATTATGCTAAGCAAAATAAGTCAGTCAAAAAAACTAAGAATTATATTATTTCACTCCTACATGGGATATCAAACTGAAAGCAACAAACAACCAACCAAAAACTCATGCAGACAACATTATGGTGGTTATCAGAGAGAAGGAGGTGGGGAGAAAGTGAAGGGTATAAGGGTGAAATATATGGTGACATAAGATTATTTGATTTGGGGTGATGGACACACAATGCAATATATATATCATGTATCATAGAGATGTCACTTGAAACATATAATCTCATTAAGCAATGTCACCCAATAAATTTAATAATAAAAAAGATTTGCTTTATATGTTTAAGTGCTCCTGTATTGGGTGCATAAATGTTTACAAGGGATGTAATGTTCTTATTTGTCTCTTCATAAGCCTTTGTTTTAAAGTCCACTTTGTCTAAGTATTGCTATCCCAGCTTTTCTTTTGTTTCCAATTGCATAAAATATATTTTTCCATTCCTCCATTTTCAGTCTTATCTTTCAATCTCAGGTGATGGTCTCTTGTAGACAGCATATATATATAGATCTTATTTTCTTTTCTTAAAAAAAAAGACTTTTTATTGATTTTTAGAAAGGAAGGGAGGGGAAAAAAACATTGATGTGAAAGTGAAACATCAATTGGCTGCCTGAAGGCCCCCTACTGGGGATTGAGCCTGCAACCCAGGGATGTTCCCTGATCAGGAATTGAACTAGCAACTTTCTGGTGCAAAGGGATGCTGTCCAACCCTTAAGCCCAAGCAAGTCAAACTCAAAGGCTAACACAGGCCAAATAAGCAAGGCTTAAGTTTATGTGGGCTGCAAGAAAACAGAAGCTTCAATTTTCATAGAAATGTAGATTTATTTTGATAGAGACATGCTGAATACAAAGGGCTGGAATAAATGAGTAATCATTAACATAAAATAATATAACATTTTAATAAACATTAATATTTTTTCTTGAACATTAACTTACCAGACACTGGATAACTACACAAATTAATAAGCGTACACAAATAAACCTATTTTTCTTGTTCTCTGAAAGTGAAATATTTCCTGTTGCACACACCAAACAAGTCAGTCCAAGACTAATGACGTGGCAATTGGCTGCTAAAATACTCGCTGCTGGTATTACAGGAGAGAAATGGTGCGTCTGCAGGTAAGGTGCGTAAGGGAAATGAATGCAACACAATTATAGTAATCAGTCATTAGCAAACATTGTAGTTTGTTATTAATAATTATGTATAACAGGATATTGTAAAAATTAAGTTACAAAATTTGTATTAAAACGTTTCCTTCATACCGTTATATTGGCTGGGCCACAGAAATACTAATTGTGGGCTGCATGTGGCCCAGGGCACAAGTTTGACATGCTTGCTTTAGCCCAACTGAGCTACACCATCCATAGTAAATCTTGTTTTCTTATCCATTCAGCTACCCTATGTATTTTGATTTGAGTATTTAATCCATTAATATTTAAAACTAGAGGCCCAATGCACAAAATTCGTGCAAGGGGCACAGCCCTCATAGCCGCGGCAGCTTGCCTCAGCCCTCGCCGTCTTTGTCGGGAAGGTCTCCAGAAGGACATCCAGAAGGTAGTTTGGCTGTCTGATCTACTAGTAATTAACATATTATGTTTTTATTTTTATAGATGATTGATAGTTACATACTTGTAGAGGGCCCCCTGGAAAGGCACATGGGCATTCTTCCTTAATAATTGTCAGCTGAACCCAAGGCGACAGGCAGAGCCGAGTCTTGGATACACATCTTACCAAGAAGGCAGATGTGTTCTCAGCATTGACTCTTATCTTTGCCCAGGTGTTGGGGAGTGGGTTTTGATATGTAAATCCAGTCTAGCACCAGGAGTGAATACGACTTGGGCTCACCCAAGTTCCTTTAGCTTTGGTGAAACTTCCTGGTATTTGGGGTATAAAATAAACACGCTTCTTCGGTGCTGGGTCCCTGTCTCTCCCTCAGAAGAGGACAGCGATCCCACCCCGCCCCAGCTTTTTCCTTCCATTTTTGTGTCTTGTGTTTTTCTTTCATTTCTCAATCTCCAGCCCCTCTACTCAAATAACCAGATCATTCTCTTTCTGTGCTGGATGCAGAAAAGAGGGACCCCACCATACATACTAATAGCCATTTTATTTTTATAACTATATTTCTCTTTTTTCTTTTTATTAAATATAACCCTTTAACATTTTTGTAATACTTATATTTAACATTTTTAAAGAAAAGGGTGAAAATATAAAGAATTGTTCTATATTCAGCAAAACTCTTCTTCAAGAATTATGTAGGAGAAATTAGGATATTCCTACATAAACAGAACATTATGGAGTTTATTACTAATATACCTTTTGTGTAACTTTATTAAATTGAGGTTCATTACATAGAGACCTGGGCGTTAGATGGTGAGCTGAGATTTAATGCTTTAGTGCTGGGGAGCACAATCGCACTCCTCCTGTCTTTCGCCAAAAATGCCGGGAGCGCTATCGCGCTCCTCCTGCAGTGTCACTATTAGATGCTAGTAATTCACTCTTAACTGACAGATGGCACCTAAGTGCAGATTACTTATGATGCTGAATGTTTGTAGTTCTAAAATTGACCACTGGCATTGAGGACACAAGAATCCTATGCAAAACAATACCGAGCAATATTCATTTAGGAATTGTGTACTTTACTGCATATAAATTATACTTCATTAAAGTCTGTTATCAAAAAACAATGACAATAAATCCATTAAAATGATAGAGTGGAACAGGTGTGTGAAGCTTTGAAAGTCTCAGGGCCCTGGGAGCACATCTAGAGCTCAGTCTAGCCAGTGGTCAGCAATTTTTTTTTCTACTAGTATTTTATAATACAATCAGCAAACAATATATGTCAAAGATGAAAACAAATGTAGTAAAGGTTTCCTTAAGTTTTTGAATATGTAACTTCATTTACTTGCAATTCATAATTTTTTTCCTAAACTGCTGTAAAATCAGCAAAAATGGCTTGGCAATTTTAGCATAGTTCCTAGGATATTGGTTGACACTCAAAGGGTTAATAAAAGACCATGAAGGAATTGAAATAGAGAAGTTTATTACTCAGGTCCTGGAAGAAGTATATGACATTGCTTGAGGGACCGTACAAGGAGGTCAAGGAAGACATCACAGCAGGACCTGGAGTACATGCCTTTATTAGGATCCAAAGGTGGCGTGCTTTGGGGCTTCCAGGCTAAGTCCTGATTGGTTATTCAAACCAATACTGGGGACTGGTTAAGCTTCAAGGGCTCTTATCTAAGTGTTGCAGAAGGGGAAATTTCTGGGAGACAGGGTAGCCTTTACTTCAAGGGCCATTGGGGGAGTCATAACACAAATTTCACTTGTGTCTTAGGGGTCTGTTATCTAAGAAATGTTTTCTTGGAGGGGTAGTGTGTTTCAAGCCCCTTAAAGGTCATTTAACTACACAAAATGGATGCCAAAGCAGCAATATTGTGCAGTAGTTTTGCTAAATTCTCAACATATTTCTTACAAGAAATGTTTCAGGCTGAAATAAAAGGACTCCAAATAGTAACTTGAAGCCACAAATACATAGGTAAATATAAAAGCCAGTATTATTGTACTTGATTTAGAACTATTTTTTCTCTCTGTGATTTAAAATCAAATAATAAAAAATGATAATCTATGTTAATGGGCACACAATGTATACAGATGTAATCTGTGACAGTAACAATATAAAAGACATCTATATGTCCTCTTTGGAGAAGTATCTATTCAGGTCATTTGCCAGTTTTTAAATTGGATTATTTTTCTTCTTTTTGTTGAGTTGTATGAGTTCTTTATATATAGGGTGTCCCCCCAAAAATGTATATACACTTTAGCAGCTGATAGTTCATTTTAAAAATGAAATGTATTTTAATAAACACTGCCTTTATAATTATTCAAAGTGTGTGTATACATTTTTGGGGACATCCTATATTTTGGAAATTAATCTATTACCTGATGTACAGAGATTTATAGGAGCAGACTCTGCTGTTGAGGCTAAGTTAGCATTATCCAAACTATAACTTTAAGATGTTTATGGTAACTTCCAAGGAAACTACTAAAACAGTAAATAAAAATATACAGAAAAGGAAATACACTATAAAAATACAATTAAATAAAACAGAAATGAAAGAGTACAGGAACTAAAAACACATGAGACAAAACAAAATATAAATAGCAGAAGTATTCCCTTTCTTAATTACATTAGATATAAAGGAATTAACTTCTTTAATTAAATGGCAGATTGGTGAAATGGATAAAAATGTGGTTCATTTAAATGCTGTTTATAGGAGGTTTGCTTAATATACAAAGACATAAAGAGATTGAAATTAAAAGGATGGATAATTGTCATGGAAATTGTCACCAACAAAAGAGTGGGGAGGTGGCTATATTATTGATAGACTGTGAGGAGCTGGCACCGCCATGGCATACTCATGCCAGCTCAGCCTGGTTCAGTGACCCTGAGTGGGGACAATGAGAGGCTTAGAAAAGACAGACAAGAGAATGAAAGCTGGGTCTTGGTGGGATGCTGCCCCTCTGATGGACAGCGCCAGCACCCACAAGCCGTGTCTTTATTTTATAGCAGATGCCACAAGTCAAAGTAAGGGTGTGATAAAAATGTTTACAACATTCTCATTGGTTTCAATCCTACTCAACTACATGCACCTGAACTCCATCACTCAGGCATGTGGGACCACGTGTTCGGACCATAGTTTCAAACTTACAACTATAGCTGTTGGCTATAATTGTGCTGGGAAGGCTCTGCCATCCAAGCTGGGACTTGCACGTGGCAATGAGAGGACTGTGCCCTCTCCTCAGTCCAAGGCTTGAACCTGTCCAAAACACTGTAGCCACACCCCATAATAGACAAAATATATTTAAAGTGAAAACTGGTTACAAGACACAAAGAGAACAGTATATCCTATCTAATAAAAGAGAAACATGGTAATTAGCCATACCTCTGCTACCCTTCCCATTGGCTAATCAGGGCGATATGCAAATTAACTGCCAGCCAAGATGGCGGCCAGCAGCCAGGGAGCTTTAAGCGAACATGAGGCTTGCTTGCTTCAGTGATGGAGGACTCCAAAGTTCCCCGCTGCCACTGTCGGCCTCTGAGCTTGCAGTTTGAAACATTGTTACAAATACAGAAGCTAAACAAAACCCCAGAAACCTGCTTTCAGCCAGCCGGGATCTCAGAGCTGGAGTTGAAACAGTGTTTCGATTATAGAACCCAACCACACCAGATACCTGCTTTCAGCAGCTGAGGCCTGAGGGATGGAGCCAAGCCTCAGAGCTAAAGCTGGCCCAGAATAAAAAAAGAAAAAAGAAAAAAAGGAGTGGTTGGGAGCTTCAGTCACCTGGCAGCCTGAAAACAGCCCTCAATCCCTCACCCAGACTGGCCAGGCACCCCAGTTGGGACCCCCACCCTGAAGGGTGTGTGACTAGCTGCAAACAGCCATTATCCCCTCATCTAGGCTGGCCAGGCACCCCAGTGGGGACCCCCACCCTGATCCAGAAAACCCTTCAGGGAAAACCAGCAGGCCCCCACCCATGCGCCAGGCCTCTATCCTATATAGTAAAAGGGTAATATGCCTCTCAGCACCGGGATCAGAGGAGCTGCAAGGCCTCCTGGCACCAAGATCAGCGTGACAGGGGGCAGCGCCCAAACCCCCTGATCACACTGCAGCTCTGTGTGTGGCAGGGGGCAGGGCCACAACCTCCCTATCCACCCTGCTCTGTTCATGACAGGGGAAGGCACCCTAACCCTCTAATCAGCCCTGCTCTGTGCCTGATAGGGGGAAGCTCCCAAAACCCCTGATGGCCCTGCGGCTCTGTGTGTGACAGGGTGCGGTGCCCCAATCCCTCTCACACACGGGCCCTGCTCTGTGTGTGACGGGGTAGAGCCATAACCTCCCCATCGGCCCTTCCCTGAGTGTGACAGTGGCGGCGCCCCAACCCCATGATTGGCCCTGCTCTGTGGGTGATAGAGGGTGGCTCCCCAACCTCCCCCCACGGGCCCTGCTCTGTGAGTGACAGAGGGGAGCTCCTCAACCCCCTGATTGGCCCTGCTCTGTGCATGACCGGGGGGAGCTCCACAACCCTCTGATCGGCGCTGCTCTGTGCGTGACAGGGGGGAGCTCCCCAACCCCCTGATTGACCCTACTCTGTGCGTGACAGGGTACAGAGCCCCAACCCCCCTGATGGGCCCTGTTCTGTGAGCGACAGGGCAGTGCCCCAACCCCCTGATTGGCCCTGCTCTGTGCATGACAGGGAGTGGTGCCGCAACCTCCCCATTGACCCTGCCTTGAGTGACAGGGGGCAGTGCCCCAACCCCCCAATCGGGACTACCCTGAGCGTGACTGAAGGTGGCCTCACAACCTCCCGATCCGCCCTGCTCTGTGCATGACAGGGGGTGGCACCCCAACTCCCCAATCAGCCCTACTCTGAGCCCGACCAGGGGCTGCACCTAGGGATTGGGCCTGCCCTCTGCCACCCAAGAGCAGGCCTAAGCCAGTAGGTCGTTATCTCCCAAGGGGTCCCAGACTGCGAGAGGGCACAGGCCGGGCTGAGGAATCCCCCCCTCCCCACCGAGTGCACAAATTTTTATGCACCGGGCCAATAGTATTAATAAAAGATCCAATGTGTTTATATTGCAAATTTCTATTTACCAATAGAAAATGTTCTATTGTATTTCTCTAATTATAAGGATACATATACAGACAGTCCTTGGGTTACGTCAGACTCGACATACATCATATTGTGGTTACAATGCCATCTCCCATTTATTTATTAAAAAAAAGTTCCATCATGTTGACATATCTACATATGTGCTTTATGTTTTTTATTATTTATTTACCATATGTAAAGGTCAGGAATTGTTATCTTTCTTTTGAATTTTTTTTTTTACTGTTTCACTTCATTACTGCTGTATATGTGCTCCATGTGAGTGACTAGGTGCTTATGTAGGAGTATTCTGACTTATGGTGAAAATTGCATTATGTTGCACCTTAGGAACAGATCTCCAATATAACCCGAGGACCTACTATTTATTTAAATTTCAAAAATAAAAACATTTGTGTGATTACTTGTACTAAAATATTTTAATGCTGATATTATTGCAAGTGTCATATTTCCCCTCCCCTTTGCCCACTTTCACCCATCCCTGGCTCCCCCTTCCTTAGCCTTCACCAAACTGTTGCCCTATCTACACTAGTAAAAAAAAAAAAAAAAAGAAGAAGCTTCACAGACAATAATAGGCTAAGGGAGTTTATCACCACCAAGCCAGCAATGCAAAAAATGCTAAAGGGACTGGTGTAAACAGAAGAAATAAAAAGCTCCGAAAGAAAACAGCCACACAAAAAAGAAATGGCTACAAACAAGTACCTTTCAATAATAACTTTAAACGTAAATGGACTAAATGCTCCAACCAAAAGACATCAAGTGGCTGAATGGATAAAAAAAAAAAAAACAAGACCCATACATCTGCTGTCTACAAGAGACCCACCTCATTAGAAGGGACTCACACAGACTGAAAGTGAAGGGATGGAAAAATATCTTTCAGGCAAATGGAAAGGAAAAAAAAGCTGGGGTAGCAATACTTATATCGGACAAAATAGACCTCAAAGTGAAGGCCATAACAAGAGATAAGGAAGCCCACTTCATAATACTAAAGGGATCAATACAACAAGAAGATATAACCCTGGTAAACATATATGCACCCAATGCAGGATCACTCAAATTCATAAAAAAACTCCTGGAAGATATCAAAGGAGAGATCGACAACAATACAATCATAGTAGGGGACTTTAATACACCAATGACAGCACTGGATAAGTCCTCTAGACAAAAAATCAGCAAAGAAACAGCAATCCTAAATGACTCACTAGATCAGATGGACTTAATAGACATCTTCAGAACACTTCACCCCAAAGCCACGGAATATACATTCTACTCAAGTGCTCATATGACATATTCAAAAATAGACCATATATTGGGTCACAAGCAAAGTATCCCCAAATTCAAGAAGATTGAAATCATAAAAAGCATCTTCTCAGACCACGATGGCATAATATTAGAAATAAACTACAATAAAAACAACCCAAAATACTGAAACACCTGGAAGCTGAATATCATGTTATTAAATATTGATTGGGTTACCAATGAGATCAAAGAAGAAATTAAAAACATCCTGGAAAATAATAACAATGAAAACACAACAATCCAAAACCTATGGGACACAAAGAAAGCAGTCCTGAGAGGGAAGTTTATAGCTCTACAGGCCTATCTCAAAAAACAAGAAAAAATGGTAGTAAATCATCTAACTCTACAACTCAAAGAATTAGAAAGAGAGCAACAACAAAAGCCCAGAGTGAGCAGAAGGAAGGAGATAATAAAGATTAGAGCAGAAATAAATGACATAGAGACCAAAAAACAATACAGAAAATCAATGAAACCAAGAGCTGGTTCTTTGAAAGGATAAACAAGATTGACAAACCTCTAGCCAGACTCACCAAGAAGCAAAGAGGTGGAAAATTGGACAGATACATGCAAAAAGATGAAACTAGACCACAAACTCACAACATACACAAAAATAAACTCAAAATGGATAAAAGACTTAAACGTAAGACGGGAAACCATAAAAATACTAGAGGAATTCACAGGCAGTGGAATCACAAACATATGCTGAAGGAATTTCTTCTCTGATAATGCTCCTAGGGCAATGGAAACTAAAGAGAAAATATACAAATGGGACTACATCAAAATAAAAAGCTTTTGCACAGCAAAGGAAACCATCAACAAAACAACAGGAAGACCCACTACATGGGAGAACATATTTGCCAATATTATCACCGATAAGGGTTTAATCTCCAACATTTACAGGGAACTCGTGAAATTTAATAATAGGAAGATAAACAATCCAATCAAAAAAATGGGTAAGGGACCTAGATAGACACTTTTTGAAAGAGGACATATAGAAGGCTGAAAGACATATGAAAACATGCTCAAAGTCACTAATTATATGAGAGATGTAAATCAAAACAACAATGCGGTATCATCTCACACCTATCAGAATGGCTATCATCAACAAATCAACAAACAACAAGTGTTGGAGAGGATGTGGAGAAAAAGGAACCCTTCTGCACTGCTGGTGGGAATGCAGACTGATGCAGCCAGTGTGGAGAACAGTATGGAGTTTCCTCAAAAAACTAAAAATGCAACTCCCATTTGACCCAGTGATCCTACTTCTTGGAATATATCCCAAGAAACCAGAAACACCAATCAGAAAGGATATATGCACCTCTATGTTCATAGCAGCACAATTCACCATAGCTAAAATTTGGAAACAGCCTAAGTGCCCATCAGCAGATTAGTGGTTTAGAAAACTGTGGTACATCTACACAATGGAATACCATGCTGCGGTAAAAAAGAAGGAACTCTTGCCTTTAGCAACAGCCTGGATGGAACTGGAGAGCATTATGCTACGTGATATAAGCCAGTCAGAGAAAGATAAATACCACATGATCTCACTCATTTGTGGATTATAGAGTACAACATAGACTGATAAACAGGGACAGATCCAAAGACAGAGAAACAGCGATCAGACTATCACTCCCTAGAGGAAAAGTAGGGGAGGGAGGGAGTAAGAAGAAGAGATCAACCAAAGGACTTGTATGCATGCATATAAGCCAAACCAATGGACATGGACAACAGGGGGATGAGAACATGAGTGGGGGGGGAGTTAATGGGAGGGATAAGGACACATTTGTAATACCTTCACTTATAAAGAATTAAAAAAAAATCATACACCATGACCAAGGTTTATTCCAGGGATGCAAGGCTGCTACCATATTCACATAGAAATAAATGTGATACATCATACAAACAAAATGAATGATAAAAACCACATAATTTTATCAATAGACACAGAAAAAATATTCGACAAAATCTAGCACCCATTTATGTAAAAATTTCAGCAAAGTGGGAAAGGGGGATCATAGCTCAACATAATAAAGGCCATATATGACAAACCTGCAGCCAACATCATATTCAATGGGCAAAACCTAAAAGCATTTCCCTTGTGAACAGTAACAAGACAGAGATGTTGGCTTTCACCACTCCTAATCACAGAAATTAGCCAAGAAGAAAAAAATAAAAAGCATCTAAATTGGAAAGGAAAAAGTAATATTGTCATTATTCACAGATAACATGATATTCTATATAGAAAACTCTAGGGACTCCACCAAAAACTACTAGATTTAATAAATGAATTTGGCAAAGTAGCAGTATACAAGATCAACATCCAGAATCAATGGCATTTTTATACACCAATTATGAACTCTCAGAAGGTGTAATTTTAAAAATCCAACCCCATTTACCACTGAAACAAGCAAACAAAAAAAGATACCTTGGAATAAATATAACCAAGGAGGTAAAAGACTTGTACTTGGAAAACTATAGGACATTGAAAAAAGAAAGAGAAAGATACAAAGAAATGGAAGCATATTGGATTGAAAGAATTCACATCATTAAAATGTCCATACTACCCAAAGCAATCTATAGGTTCAATGCAATCCCTATTAAAATACCAATGGTATGTTACACAAATCTAGAACAAATATTCCAAAAATTTATATGGAACAAAAAACAAACAAAAATACCCCAAATAGCACCAGCAATCTTGAGAGAGGAACAAAGTTGGAGGGATCACAATACAGGCTGCCCTATATAATAAAAGCCTAACATGCAAATAGACCAATGGTGGAATGACTGGCGGAATGACTGGTGGAACGACTGGTTGCTATGACCATCAGGGGGCAGATGCTGACCACCAGGGGACAGATGCTCAATGCAGGAGCTGCCCCCAGCCCGCAGGCCCCAGGCCAGCCAAGGCAGGTACCAGCAGGGGCCCCCTCAATTACCCCACTGGTCACTCCACAGATCAGCCTGATCGCCAGCCAGGCCTAGGAACCCTACCTATGCACTAATTTCATGCACCAGGGCTCTAGTTAAACTATACTATGAAGCCCTTCTAATCAAAATGGCCTGTAACAGGCAAATCGATCAATAGAACTGAACAGAGACCCCAGAAATTAATCCAAACCACTACCTTCAATTAATATTTGACAAAGGAGGCAAGAACATACAATTGAGTAAGCACAGTCCCTTCAATAAGTGGTGTTAGGAAAATTGGACAGGTACATGTAAAAAACGAAACTAGACCACCAACTTACTCCATACACAAGAATAAACTCAAAATGGATAAAAGACTTAAATGTAAGCCATGAAACTGTAAAAATCCTGGATGAAAGCAGAGACAGAAATATCTAAGACAGTGATGGCGAACTTTTTGAGCTCAGCGTGTCAGCATTTTGAAAAACCCTAACTTAACTCTGGTGCCATGTCACATATAGAAATTTTTCGATATTTGCAACCATAGTAAAACAAAGATTTATATTCTTGATATTTATTTTATATATTTAAATGCCATTTAACAAAGAATCAACCAAAAAAATGAGTTCGCGTGTCATAGGTTCGTTATCACTGATCTAAGACATCTTACATAGCAAAAATTTTACCAATATGTATCCTAGGTTAAGAGAAACAAAGGGAAACATCAACAAATGGGACTATATCAAGCCCAAAATCTTCTGCATAGCAAAAGAAACCCTCATCAAAATGAAAAGGGAACTCTACTGTATGGCAGAACATAATATTAAATGATACATCAGATAATGGGTTAATTTCCAAAGTATAGGATGTCCCCAAAATGTATACACACACTTTGAATAATTATAAAGGCAGTATTTATTAAAATACATTTCATTTTCCAAACTGAACTATCAGCTGCTAATGTGTATATACATTTTGGAGGCACACCTCAACAAAAAGAAGAAAAAAAACAATTTAAAAAGTGGCAAATGATCTGAACAGACACTTTTCCAAAGAAGGCATATAGATGGCAAATAGACATATATGAAAAATGCTCAACATCACTAACTCATCAGAGAGATGCAAATTAACACTACAATGAGGAATCATCTCACACTTGCCAGAATGGCTACCATAAATAAATCAACAACAAGTTCTGGTGGGAATGTGCAGAAAAGGGAATGCTAGTATACTGCTGGTGGAAATGCAGACTGGTGCAGCCATTATGGAAAACAGTATGGAGTTTACTCAAAAAATGAAAAATTGAACAGCCTCTTGACCCAGCGATCCCACTTTTGGGAGTATATTTGAAGAATCCTGAAACACCTATCAGAAAGAATATATGTACCTCTATGTTCATAGCAATGTTATTTACAATAGCCCAAGTGCCCATCAGTAGATGAGTGGATAAAATCAGCTCAAGTGCCCATCAGTATATGAGTGAATAAAAAAGCTGTGGGCCCTGACTGGTTTGGCCCTGTGGATAGAGCATCGGCCTGTGGACTCAGGGGTCCCAGGTTCGATTCTGGTCAAGGGCATGTACCTTGGTTGTGGGCACATATCCAGTAGGGAGTGAGCAGGAGGCAGCTGATCAATGTTTTCTCTCATCGATGTTTCTAACTCTCTATCTTTCTCCCTTCCTCTCTGTAAAAAATCAGTAAAATATATATTTTTTTAAAAAAGCTGTGGTGTATTTACACAATGGAATACTCTGCAGCTGCAAAAATGAAAGATTTCCTACTCTTTGAGACAGCATGGATGGACCTGGAAACTATTACACTTTGCAAAATAAGCCACTCTGAGAAAGACAAATACCACATGATCTCACTTATATGTGGAATTTAATGAACGAAATGAACTGATAAACAAAATGTAGCCAGAAGCATGCACACATGGAACAGATTGACCATATGATGGGTGTAAGGTTGACTGGATAAGGAAGGTGAAGGAATTTACTGAAGAACATAAATGTACTAGAGGCCTGGTGCACAAAAGTTTGTGCACTCGGGGCGGGTCCCTCAGCTCGGCCTGTGCCCTTTCACAGTCTGACACCCCTCGGGGAATGTCCACATGATGGCTTAGGTCCACTTCCTGGGGGATTGGGACTAAGCTGGCAGTCAGACATCCCTCTGGAAGCCTGGGAGCCCTAGGGGGATGTCCACTTTCCAGTGAGGAGCAGGCCTAAGCTGCAGTCAGACATCCTTAGTACTGCTGAGGAGGCAGGAGAGGCTCCCAGCACCACTGCTGTACTGGCAGCTGTTGGCCTGGCTTGTGGCTGAGTGGAGCTCCACCTGTGGTAGCGCACTGACCACCAGGGGGCAGCTCCTGCATTGAGCGTCTGCCCCCTGGTAGTCAGTATGTGTCATAGTGACCAGTCATTCCCAGTAGTTTTGCTGTTAGGGTCAATTTGCATGTTACCTTTTTATTATATAGGATAGAGGCCTGGTGCATGGTGGGGGCCAGCTGGTTTGTCCTGAAGGGTGTCCCGGATCAGGGTGGGGGTCCTGCTGGGGTACCTGGCCAGCCTGGGTGAGGGGCTGATGGCTGTTCGCAGGCTGGTCACATTCCCTTTAGAGTGGGGTTCCCCGCTGGGGTGCCTGGCCAGCCTGGGTGAGAGGTTGAAGGAGGTTTGCAGGCTGGACACAGACCCTCAGGGTGGGGGTCCTGCTGGGGTGCCTGGCCAACTTGGGTGAGGGGCTGATGGCTGTTTGCAGGCTGGACAAGGCCCCCAGTGGGGACCTTCAGCCCATGAGGGTGTGGCCATCCTGGTTGAGGGCCTTATGGCTGTTTGCATGCTGGCCACAAGCCTCAGCCACCCAAACTCCCAGTGGAGGCTGGCTGGATGCAGATAATTGGGATTTATTTGTCTTCTATAATTGAAATTTTGTTGCCTTTGAGCGGAGGCCACAGCCAGCCAGGGCAGGCAGGAAGCTGATTTCCTCCATCGCCGGGCCACCAAGCCTCCTGCTTTCTCCAGCTCTGGGACTGCTGGCCGCCATCTTATGTGGGTTAATTTGCATATAGTCGCTCTGATTGGATGGCGGGCGTGGCTTGGGGTGTAGCAAAGGTACACACAATTAGCATCTTGGTTTCTTTTTGTGTTTTTTTGTGGGTTTTTTTTTTATTGGTTAAAGTATTACAAAGGGTATTACGTATGTGTCCTATTTCCCCCCGCCCTTGACAGTCCCCAAGCCTCCCCTATCCCCCAGTGTCTTATGTTCACAGGTTATGCTTATATGCATGCATACAAGTCCTTAGGTTGATATCTTACCCACCTCTTTCTTGCCCCCCAACCCTCCCCGGCCTTCCCTCTGCAGTTTGACAATCTGTTTGAGGCAGCTCTTCCTCTGTATCTATTATTGTTCAAAAGTTTATAATGGTCTCTATTATCCATGAATGAGTGAGATCATGTGGTATTTTTCCTTCATTGACTGGCTTATTTCACTTAGCATAATGCTCTCCAGTTCCATCCATGCTGTTGAAAATGGTAAGAGTTCCTTCTTTTATACAGCAGCATAGTATTCCATCGTGTAGATGTACCACAGTTGTCTAATCCATTCATCTACTGATGGGCACTTAGGCTGTTTCCAGATCTTAGCTATGGTGAATTGTGCTGCTATGACCACAGGGGTGCATATATCCTTTCTGATTGGTGTTTCTGGTTTCTTGGGATATATTCCTAGAAGTGGGATCACAGGGTCAAATGGGAGTTCCATTTTCAGTTTTTTAAGGAAACTCCATACTGTCTTCCATAGTGGCTGCACCAGTCTGCATTCCCACCAGCAGTGCACGAGTGTTCCTTTTCTCCACATCCTCTCCAGCACTTGTCGTTTGTTGATTTGTTGATGATTGCCAATGTGACAGGTGTGAGATGGTACCTCATTGTTGTTTTGATTTGCATCTCTCAGATGATTAGTGACTTTGAGCATGTTTTATATGTCTCTTGGCTTTCTGAATGTCATCTTTTGAAAGGTGTCTGTCTAGGTCCTTTGCCCATTTTTTGATTAGATTGTTTATCTTCCTTTTGTTAAGTTGTATGAGTTCCCTATAAATTTTGGAGATTAGGCCCTTATCAGATATGACATTGGCAAATATGTTTTCCCACACAGTGGGTTTTCTCATTGTTTTGTTGATGGTTTCTTTTGCTGTGCAGAAGCTTTTTTATTTTGATGTAGTCCCATTTGTTCATTTTCTCCTTAGTTTCAAGTGCCCTAGGAGCTGTATCAGTGAAGAAATTGCTTCGGCATATGTCTGAGATTTTGTTGCCTTTGGATTCTTCTAGTATTTGTATGGTTTCCCGTCGTACATTTAAGTCCTTTATCCATTTTGGGTTTATTTTTGTGTATGGTGTAAGTTGGTGGTCTAGTTTCATTTTCTTGCATATATCTGTCCAATTTTCCCAACACCATTTATTGAAGAGACTATCTTGGCTCCATTGTATGTAATTGCCTCCTTTGTCAAATATTAATTGAGCATATTGGTTCGGGCCGATTTCTGGGCTCTCTATTCTATTCCATTGATATATATGCCTGCTCTTGTGCCAGTACCAGGCAGTTTTGAGAAGAGGGGCTTTGTAATACATCTTGATATATGGTATTGAGATCCCACCTCCTTTGTTCTTTTTCAGGATCGCTGCAGCTATTCAATGTCTTTTTTTATTCCAGATGAATTTTTGGAGAGTTCGTTCTAGATCTGTGAAGTATGCCGTTGGTATTTTAATGGGAAGTGCGTTGAATTTATAGATTGCTTTGGGTAGTATGGACATTTTAATGATGTTGATTCTACCAATCCATGAACATGGTATGTTCTTCCATCTGTTTATGTCTTCCTCTATCTATTTTTTCAACGTCCTGTAGTTTTCTGAGTAGAGGTCTTTTACCTCTTTAGTTAAGTTTATTCCTAGGTAGCTAAATTTTTTTGGTGCGATGGTAAATGGGATTGTTTTTATAATCTCTCTTTCTGAAAGTTCACTCTTGGTGTATAGAAATGCCTCAGATTTCTTGGGGTTAATTTTGTATCCTGCTACATTGCCAAGCTCATTTATTAAGACTAATAATTTTTTGATGGAGTCTTTAGGGTTCTGTATGTACATTATCATGTCATCTAAAAATAAGGACAATTTTACTTCTTCTTTTCCAATTTGGATGCCTTTTATTTCTTCTTCTTGTCTGCAACAGCTAGTACTTCCAGTACTATGTTGAACAGGAGTGGTGAGAGGGGGCATTCCTGTCTTGTTCCTGTTTTTAGGGGGAATGGTTTTGGTTTTCACCCTTTGACTATGATGTTAGCTGTGGGTTTGTCATATATTGCTTTTATTATGTTGAGGTATGATCCTTCTATTCCTACCTTGCTGTGAGTTTTTATCAAGAAAGTGTGTAGAATTTTGTCAAAAGCTTTTTCTGCGTCAATTGATATGACTATGTGTTTTTTTTTCTCTCAATTTGTTTGTGATGTATTATGTTTTTTGATTTGCGGGTATTGTACCATCCTTACATCCCTGGAATAAATCCTATTGTTCATGGTGTATGATCTTTCTGATGTACTGCTGGATCCGATTTGCTAGAACTTTTTTGAGGATTTTAGCATCTATATTCCTGAGGGATATTGGCCTGTAATTCTCTTTCTTTGTGTTGTCTTTCCCTGGTTTTGGTATTAGGGTGAAGCTGGCTTCATAGAATGAACTTGGAAGTGTTCCTTCCTCTTGGATTTTTTGTAGTAGTCTGAGGAGGATAGGTTTTAGGTCTTCCTTGAATGTTTGGTAAAACTCTCCTATGAAGCTGTCTGGTCCAGGGCTTTTGTTTGCTGGAAGCTTTTTGATTACTGTTTCAATTTCCTCCATAGTTATTGGCCTATTGAGACTTTTAGCTTCTTCCTGATTAAGTTTTGGAAGGTTGTATTTTTCTAGGAATATGTCCATTTCCTCTAGGTTGTTTAGTTTGTTGGAATAGAGTTGTTCATAGTATTTTCTAACAATCCTTTGTATTTCTGTGGGGTCTGTTGTTATTTCTCCTCTTTCCTTTTTGATTTTGTTTATTTGGGTCCTCTCTCTTTGTTTCTTTGTGAGCCTGGCTAGAGGTTTGTCAATCTTGTTTATCCTTTCAAAGAACCAGCTCTTGGTTTTCTTGATCTTTTGTATTGTTTTTTTTTGTCTCTATGTCGTTTATCTCTGCTCTGATCTTTATTATTTCCCTCCTTCTGCTTACACTGGGCTTTTCTTGTTGCTCTCTTTCTAACTCTTTGAGTTGTACAGTTAGGTAATTTCTTCTCATTGTTTCTTGTGTCAATCCTAAATGACACACTAGATCAGATGGAATTTCTTGCAGTAGGCTTGTATTGCTATGAATTTACCTCTCAAGACTGCTTTCGGTGTGTCCTATAGGTTATGGATTGTCATGTTTTCATTGTCGTTTGTTGCCATTATGTTTTTTTATTTCTTCTTTGATATCTCTGGTAACCCAGTCATTGTTTAATAGCGTCCTATTTAGTCTCCATGTGTTTGATTTTTTTGGATTGTTTTTATTGTAGTTGATTTCCAGTTTTATGCCATTGTGGTCTGAGAAGATGCTTGATGTTATTTCAATCTTCTTGAGTTTGAAGAGACTTTGCCTTTGGTCTATCTTTGAATATGACCCATGTGCACTTGAGAAGAATGTATATAGTGTGGCTTTGTGGTGAAATATTCTGAAGATGTCAATTAATTCCATCTGATCTAGTGAGTCATTTAGGTTTGATGTGGTTTTTTTGCTGATTTTTTGTTTAGAGGACTTGTCCAATGGTGATAATGGGGTGTTAAAGTCCCCTACTATGATTGTGTTGCTGTCAATCTCTCCCTTGATCTCCTCTAAAAGATTTATTTATTTGGGTGCTCCTATACTAGATGTGTATATGTTTACCAGAGTTATTTCTTCTTGTTGGATTGCTCCCTTTAGTATTATGAAGTGGCCTTCCTTATCTCTTTTTATGTCCTTTTCTTAGATCTAATTTGTCAGATATAAGTATTGCTACCCAGGCTTTTTTTCTGCTTCCATTCGCCTGAAATACCTTTTTCCATCCCTTCACCATCAGTCTGTGTGCGTCTTTTTTTCTGAGATGAGTTTCCTGTAGACAGCAGATATATGGGTTGTTTTCTTATCCACTCAGTTACCCTATGTCTTTTGATTGGGGCATTTAATCCATTTACATTTAAACTTATTATTGATAGATACATGTTTGTCATCATTTTTATTCTTTACCCCTGTGTTTTTTCTTCGTTTCCTTTTTTTTTTTTTTTTTTTTTTTTTTTTTTTTTTTTTTTTACAGCAGACCCTTTAGCATTTCTTGCATTGCTGGTTTGGTGGTAATAAACTTCCGTAGTCCTTTTTGTCTGTGAACCTCCTGATTTCACCCTCAATTTTGAGTGATAGCCTTGCTGGGTACAGTATTCTTGGATTCAGACCCTTCCTCTGCATGACTTTGTATATTTCATTCCATTCCCTTCTCACCTGATGTGTTTCTGTTGAGAAATCAGTTGCTAGTGATGGGGGATCCTTTGTAGGTAACTTTCTGTCTCTCTCTGGCTGGTTTTAAGATTCTTACTTTGTCGTTGGTGTTAGCCAATTTAAGTATAATGTCCCTTGGCGTCGGTCTTTTGGGGTTCATTTTGTTTGGGACTCTGTGAGCTTCTTGGATTTGTTTGAGTTTTTTCTTCCTTATATCAGGGAAGTTTTCTGTCATTATTTTTTCAAACAGGTTTTCTATTCCTTGCTCAGTTTCCTCTCCCTCTGGCACCCCTATTATTCAGATGTTGTTTCATTTTGTGTTGTCCCAAAGTTCTCTTAGGCTCTCTTCCTGCTTTTTAATTTTTTTTTTCTAGAAGCTGCTCTGCTTGGGTATTTTTTCCTACCTTGTCTTCTAGTTCATTGATGTGGTCCTCTGCTTCGTCTAGTCTACTGTTGATGCTTTCTATTGAGTTCTTTATAGCAGTGACATCATCTTTCATTTCTTCTTGGTTCTTCTTCATTTCCTCTTGGTTCTTACACATATTGTTGAATTTGTCTTCCATTCTTTTCATCCACCTTATGGCCATTTCTCTGAATTCTTTCTCTGACAGGTTGCTTGCCTCCATTTCCTCCATTTCGTTTACTTCCTTTTCTGGTGATGCCTGTTTTTCTTTTATACACGGGCTGGTTCTTTGTTTCACCATGATCTCTCTTCTCCAGGTGTTTGGTTATGTAGTTCTCTCTCTGCTTTCCATGGGTAGAAGCAGGGTTCCTCTAAGTTCACGTGGTCGCACTGCTTAGGGTTCGTTGTTTCTGGCTTAGCAGCCGATCTCTGGATGCCGTGGATGCCGGGTCTTTGGAGTATATGCTCCCAATAATAGCCACTCAAGATGGCGCGTTCTCCATGGCTGAGCCAGCGCTCTGGGAGAGATTTCAGCCACAATCTCCAAACGTTCCCTTAATTCGGGAGTCGTCTGTTTTTCTCGGCTGCAAGCTGTCTCCCAGCTGAATATCTTCTGCTTATTAGGGCTGTATGTTACCCGTTTCAGCTGCTCACCCTTATCTGCTCATGGACAAGGCACGGGACACATTCGTCTATACCTCACCATTTTCGCACCTCATGGTGTATGATCTTTAAATGTATTATTGGGTCCTATTTGCTAATATTTTTTTGAGGATTTTAGCATCTATGTTCATTAGGTATAGTGGCCTATAATTTTCTTTCTTTATAGTGTCTTTATCTGGTTCCAGAATTAAGTAATACTGGCCTTGTAAAGAGTTTGGATGGGTTCCTTTCTCTTGAATTTTTGAAATAATTTGAGGAGAAAAGGCGTTATTTTATCTTTGAATATTTGGTAAAACTTGCCTATGAAGACATCTAGTTTAGAACTTTGTTTGCTGGGAGCTTTTTGATTACTGTTTCAAATTCATTAGTTGTTATCTGCTAATTCAAGTTATCAGATTCTTCCTGATTGAGCTTTGGAAGATTGTCATTTCTCCTAGGCTGTCCAGTTTGTTGACATATAATTGTTCATAGTATTTTCTTACAGGCCCTTGTATTCCCATGGTGTCAGTTGTTACTTCACCTCTTTTATTTATTTATTTATTTATTTATTTATTTATTTATTTGGGTCCTCTCTTTTTCTTTCTTGATGAGTCTGGCTAAAGGTTCATCAATCTCATTTTTTTTTTAAAGAACTGGCCCTTGGTTTCATTGATCTTTTGTATTGTTTTTTCAAATTTATTTTTATTGATTTCAGAGGAAGGGAGAGGGAGAGAGAGAAACATCAATGATGAGAGAGAATCATTGAATGGCTACCTCCTGCACAACCCCTATTGGCTATCAAGCCTGCAACCTAGGTATGTGCCTTGAGCTGGACTTAAACTGTGACCTCCTGGTTCATAGATTGACACTCTATCACTGAGCCACACTAGTCAGCCTTTTAAAAATATTTTTAATTGATTTTTACAGAGTGGAAGGGAGAGGGATAGAGAGTTAGAAACATTGATGAGAGAGAAACATCGATCAGCTGCCTCATGCATGCCCCCTATTGGGGATCGAGTCCATAACCCAGGTACACGCCCTTGACCAGAATCAAACCCGGGACCCTTCTTTAGTCTGTGGGCCAATGCTCTATCCACTGAGCCAAACTGGTTAGGGCCCAGGCAGGCTTTTGTATCATTTTTTAGTCTCTATGTCATTTACTTCCACTCTGATCTTTATTATTTTTTTCCTTCTACTTTGGGATTTTCTTGTTGTTCTCTTTCTAATTCATTTAGTTGTGGGATTATGTTCCTTATTTGAGCTTTTTCTTATTTACAAGGTAGGCATATAATGTTATGAACTTCCCTCTCAGGACTGCTTTGGCTGTGTCTCATAGTAGATTTTGTGTTGTGTGTTCATTTTCATTTGTTTCCTGGGAGTTTTGGGGTTTTTTTCCCCCTCCTTGATCTCATTGCTAATCCATTTATTGTTTGATAACATGCTATTTATCCTCCATATGTCTGAATATTATTGAGATTTTCCTATTGTAGTTAATTTCTAATTTCATGCCATTGAATTCAAGAAGATGCTTATATTATTTCAAACTTCTTAAATTTATTGAAACTTCTTTTCTGTCATAACATGTGATCTATCTTTGAGAATGTTCTATGTGAATTTGAGAAGAATGTATATTCTGATGCTTTGAGATGAAATGTTCTGTAAATATCAATTAAATCCATGTGATCTAGTCATTATGGTCACTGTTCTTTTGTTGATTTTTTTGTCTGAGAGATCTATCCAATGATTTCAGTGGGGTGTTAAAGTCTTCTTTTATGATTGTATTTCTGTCAATCTCTCCATTAAAGTAAAAAAAAAAAGTATATTTTGGTGCTCTTATATTGGGTGTATATATGTTTATAAGGGTCATATCCTCTTAACTCAATCCCTTTACTGTTATGTAGTTACCTTCTTTGTCTCTTTTATGGCCTTTGTTTTGAAGTCTACTTTTTCAGATATAAGTATTTCCACCCAGCTTCTTTTTTGTTTCCATTTGCATGGAATGCGTTCTTCAAATCCTTTCACTTTCAGGCTGTGTTCTCCTTTTGTTCTGAGGTGGGTCTCTTGTAGACAGCATATATATATGGGTCATGTTTTCTTATCCATTTGGCTACCCCACGTCTTTTATTGTTGTTGGTAATACTCTTCCAAGAATATTTTTTTCTATTTATTTTTAGAGAGTGGAAGGGGGAGGAGGAAGAAAAGGAGAAGGGGTGAGAGAGAAAAAGAGCATGCATGTGCACATGCGCATGCGTACATGAGAGAGAGAGAGAGAGAGAGAGAGAGAGAGAGCACTGTGAGAGATACACATTGATTGGTTTCCTCACACATGTACCTTGACTGGGGTCATGGTTCAAACCTGGAACCCAGGTATGTGCTCTTGATTGGGAATCAAACCTATGACCATTCAGTGCACAGGACAACACTCTAACAAATGAGCCAAACTGGCCAGGGCCCTATATCCATTTAGTTTAAGGTTATTATTGACAGGTAGTTTTTTTTTTTTTAATTAAATCTTTATTGTGCAGATTATTACATTTGTTCCTCTTTTTCCCCCCCATAACTCCCCTCCTCCCAGTTCCCGCCCCACCCTCTGCCCTCACTCCCCACCCACTGTCCTCATCCATAGGTGCATGATTTTTTGTCCAATCTCTTCCCGCATCTCACACCCTTTACCCCCCCAAGAATAGTCAGTCCATTCCCTTTCGATGTCCCTGACTCTATTATGATCACCAGATTATTTGTTCACGTGATTCTTAGATTCACTTGTTGATAGATGCATGTTTGTTGTTCATAATTTGTATCTTTACCTTTTTCTTCTTCTTCCTCTTCTTAAAGGATACCTTTCAGCATTTCATATAGTACTGGTTTGGTGGTGATGAACTCCTTTAGCTTTTTCTTATCCGTGAAGCTCTTTATCTGACCTTCAGTTCTGAATGATAGCTTTGCTGGATAAAGTAATCTTGGTTGTAGGTTCTTGGCATTCATCACTTTGAATATTCCTTGCCATTCCCTTCTGGCCTGCAAAGTTTCTGTTGAGAAATCAGCTGACAGTCGTATGGGTATTCCCTTGTAGGTAACTGAGTTTCTTTCTCTTGCTGCTTTTAAGATTCTCTCTTTGTCTTTTGCTCTTGGCATTTTAATGATGATGTGTCTTGGTGTGGTCCTCTTTGGATTCCTTTTGTTTGGGGTTCTCTGTGCTTCCTGGACCTGTAAGTCTATTTCTTCCACCAGGTGGGGGAAGTATTCTGTCATTATTTATTCAAATATGTTTTCAATATCTTGGTCTCTCTCATCTTCTGGCACCCCTATAATTCTGATGTTGGTACACTTGAAGCTGTCCCAGAGGCTCCTTACACTGTCTTCGTATTTTCGGATTCTTTTTTCATTTTGCTTATCTGGTTGGTTGTTTTTTGCTTCTTTGCATTTCAAATCTTTGCCATGATTCTTGCGCTCCTCTGGTCTGCTGTTGGCAGTCTGTATAGTATTCATTATTTCAGTCCGTGTATGCTTAATTTCTAGTTGGTTCTTTATCATAACATCGAGGGTCTCATTAGTTTTCTTGAGGATCTCACTACATTTATCTCACTACATTTACAGTTCTTAAGAGACCTTATAAGTGTGGTTCTGAACTCAATATCCTCCATTGACAGTTTTGTCCTGTTTCTTTGTCTCCACATTTTTTATGCTTTCTTGGTACACCCCCTAGTGGTCTTTGTGCGCAGTCTTGTTGTAGTTAAGCCTTGATTGATGTTGGCAATACCGGGGGTGATTTGACCTCCAGGCTATCTGGCTATGAGAGTCCGCTGTGTCTGCAGTGGGAGAGCTTCTGTCGACAGGTAGTTGTTTATTGCCATTTTTATGCTGTATTCCTCTTTATATTAAAGCAGTGCCTTTGGTATTTATTGCAGTGTTGGTTTGGTGGAAATGAACTTCTTTTATTAGTATTAGTATTATTAATTAAAGCTTTATTGTTCAGATTATTACATTTGTTCCTCTTTTTTCCCCCCATAACTCGCCTCCACCCAGTTCCCACCCCACCCTCAACCCTCACTCCCCACCCACTGTCATCATCCATAGGTGCACGATCTTTGTCCAGTCTCTTCCCGCATCCCCCTCACCCCTTTCCCCCCCAAGAATAGTCAGTCCACTCCCTTTCTATGCCCCTGATTCTATTATAATCACCAGTTCATTCTGTTCATCAGATTATTCACTTGATTTTCAGGTTCACTTGTTGATAGATGTGTATTTGTTGTTCATAATTTGTATCTTTACCTTTTTCTTCTTCTTCCTCCTCTTAAAGGATGCATATCAGCATTTCATATAATACTGGTTTGGTTGTGATGAACTCCTTTAGATTTTTCTTATCTGTGAAGCTCTTTATCTGACTTTCAATTCTGAATGATAACTTTGCTGGATAAAGTAATCTTGGTTGTAGGTTCTTGGCATTCATCACTTTGAATATTTCTTGCCACTCCCTTCTGGCCTGCAAAGTTTGGGTTGAGAAATCAGCTGACAGTCGTAGGGGTACTCCCTTGTAGGTAACTGACTTTCTTTCTCTTGCTGCTTTTAAGATTCTCTCTTTGTCTTTTGCTCTTGGCATTTTAATGATGATGTGTCTTGGTGTGGTCCTCTTTGGATTCCTTTTGATTGGGGTTCTCTGTGCTTCCTGGACTTTTAAGTCTATTTCTTTCACCAGGCAGGGGAAATTTTCTTTCATTATTTCGTCAAATAGGTTTTCAATATCTTGCTCTCTCTCTTGTTCTGACACCCTTATAATTCGGATGTTGGTATGCTTGAAGCTGTCCCAGAGGATCCTTACACTATCTTCATATTTTTGGATTCTTTTTTCATTTTGCTTTTCTGGTTGGGTGTTTTTTGCTTCTTCATATTTCAAATCGTTGACTCGATTCTTACAATCCTCTAGTTTGCCATTGGGATTCTGTATAATATTCTTTATTTCCGTCAGTGTATGCTTAATTTATAGTTGGTCTTTTATCACAACTTCGAGGGTCTCATTAGATTTCTTGTAGATCTCATTAAGTTTATCGGCAGTTTCTAGAAAATTCTTGAAAAACCTTAAAAGTGTGGTTTTGAACTCTATATCCAGTAGTTTGCTTTCCTCCATTTCTGTCATTTGTGTCCTTTTTCTTTGTCTCCGCATTTTTTATGCTTCCCTGTGTTGATAAAGTGGTTTTCTGTGCTAAGTGTCCTCTAGGGCCCAGTGTTTCAGCCTCCCCAATTACCTGAGGAGGACACTCTTGGTGCACCCCCTTGTGTTCTTTGTGCACAGTTTTCTTGTAGTTAAGCCTTGATTGTTGTAGGTATCACTGAGAGGAATTGACCTCCAGGCCAATTGGCTGTGAGAATCAGCTGTGTCTGAAGTGGGAGAAATTCTGTGCTGGAGAAACCCCTCCAGGGCAAGACTTGATTCAATAGGGCTTTGGTGTTCACTGAGTCTGCCCCCTGACTGTGTCTTTTATGGTTCCATGGAGCTGCAAACTGGATGGTCCCACTCTGACCTCTGGGTTTCCTGGCTGCTGGATCTCTCGGGAGGTGCTAATCTAGCCTTTGCCTGAGGCTATCCAGCAAAAGCCACCCTGCAGGGCTTGGGCGGGGCGGGTCCCACGGGATCAACAGGGCAGGGCTAGCAGTTATGGTGTCTCTGCTTCTCAGTATCCTCGAAATCCCTGCCAGCCCCTCTGAGAGAATGCTGCCCTCGAGTTCCGACTGATGCCAGACAGTCCCGCATCTCCCGTATGAGTCTGGGTCCATAGAGAATCACCCGGAACTGGAGCTCAAATCCTGAGACTCCCTCCCGATTGAAATCGACAACCGTGCCCTCAGCCACCAGCCCTCTCCACATGCACCTCCGCACTTTAGTATCTTACTTCTGCACTGCACCTTATCTGAGTCTCAGTATGCTTTTCTCTTTCCTTCTACTTGTAGAATTTCCACTCAGCCAGCCTTCCTGTGGTTCTGGATGATGTCCGTTCCATCTTTTAGTTGTATTTTTGAAGTGGTTGTTTGAGGCAGCAAACTCAGGTGTTTACCTATGCTGCCATCTGTGTTTTCCGGGAAATGAACTTCTTTAGTCTCTTTTTATCTGGGAAGCTTTTTAGTTTGCCTTCAATTTTAAATGATAGCCTTGCTGCACAGAGCAGTCTTCATTTCAGGTTCTTGCATTTCATTCCTTTGAATACTTCATGTCAATTCCTTCTAATCTGAAATGTTTCTGTTTAGAGATCAGCTGAAAGCCTCATAGGATCTCCTTTGTAAGTAACTTACTGTTTCTTACTGTCTTTGAGAGTCTCTCTTTGTATTTAATCTTGGCCTTTTATATTATGATGTGTCTTGATGTAGGCCTCTTTGTGTTTATCTTGTTTGGAATGTGTGTGCCATTTTTCTTCATCAGCTAGGGAAATTTTCTGTCATTATTTTTTCAAACAGGTTATCTATCCCTTGTTTGCTTTCTCACCTTTAGGCCACCCTATGATGTGGATGTTGTTGTTTCATATAGTTCCAAAGTTCCCTTAAACCAGTGGTTCTCAACCTTCTGGCCCTTTAAATACTGTTCCTCATGTTGTAATACAACCATAAAATTATTTTTGTTGCTACTTCATAACTGTAATGTTGCTACTATTATGAATAGTAATGTAAATATCTGTTATGCAGGTTGCTCTTAGGCGACCCCTGTGAAAGGGTTGTTCAACTGCCAAAGGGGTTGTGACCCACAGGTTGAAAACCACTGCCTTAAACTATCTTCCTGCTTTTATATTATTTTGTCTTTTTAATGTTCTGATTACTTTTTTTATATTTTGTCATCTAATTCACTGATTTGATCCTCTGCCTCATGCAGATAACTGGCAATTCCTTCCAGTGTATTATGTATTTCAGACATGGCTTTCTTCATTTCCAACTGATTATTTTTTTATTTTTTTTATTTTTTTATTGCTTAAAGTATCACAAAAAGTATTACATATGTCTCCTTTTTCCCCCCCGCCCTTGACAATCCCCTGGCCTCCCCTACTCCCCAGTGTCTTATGTCCATTGGTTATGCTTATATGCATGCATACAAGTCCTTGGGTTGATCTCTTACCCACCCCCCTCCTGCCCTCCCACCCTCCCCAGCCTTCCCGCTGTAGTTTGACAGTCTGTTCGAGGCAGCTCTGCCTCTGTATCTATTTTTGTCCATCAGTTTATAATGGTCTTTATTATCCATAAATGAGTGAGATCATGTGGTATTTTTCCTTCATTGACTGGCTTATTTCACTTAGCATAATGCTCTCCAGTTCCATCCATGCCGTTGAAAATGGTAAGAGTTCCTTCTTTTTTACAGCAGCATAGTATTCCATCGTGTAGATGTACCACAGTTGTCTAATCCATTCATCTACTGAGGGGCACTTAGGCTGTTTCCAGATCTTAGCTATGGTGAATTGTGCTGCTATTAACAAAGGGGTGCATATATCCTTTCTGATTGGTGTTTCTGGTTTCCTGGGATATATTCCTAGAAGTGGGATCACAGGGTCAAATGGGAGTTCGATTTTTAGTTTTTTGAGGAAACTCCATACTGTCTTCCATAGTGGCTGCACCAGTCTGAATTCCCACCAGCAGTGCACAAGTGTTCCTTTTTCTCCACATCCTCTCCAGCACTTGTTGTTTGTTGATTTGTTGAGGATAGCCAGTCTGAGAGGTGTGAGCGGCACTTCATTGTTGTTTTGATTTGCATCTCTCAGATGATTAGTGACTTTGAGCATGTTTTCATATGTCTCTTGGCTTTCTGAATGTCCTCTTTTGAAAGGTGTCTATTTAGATCCTTTGCCCATTTTTTGATTGGATGGTTTATCTTCCTTTTGTTAAGTTGTATGAGTTCCCTATAAATTTTGGAGATTAGGCCCTTATGAGATATGACATTGGCAAATATATTTTCCCACGCAGTGGGTTTTCTTGTTATTTTGTTGATGGTTTCTTTTGCTCTGCAGAAGATTTTTATTTGGATGTAGTCCCATTTGTTCATTTTCTCTTTAGTTTCCAATGCCCTAGGAGCTGTATCAGTGAAGAAATTGCTTCGGCATATGTCTGAGATTTTGTTGCGTTTGGATTCTTCTAGTATTTGTATGGTTTCCCGTCGTATATTTAAGTCCTTTATCCATTTTGAGTTTATTTTTGTGTATGGTGTAAGTTGGTGGTCTAGTTTCATTTTCTTGCATGTATTCGTCCAATTTTCCCAACACCATTTATTGAAGAGACTATCTTTACTCCATTGAATGTTCTTGCCTCCTTTGTCAAATATTAATTGAGCGTATTGGTTGGGGCTGATTTCTGGGCTCTCTATTCTATTCCATTGATCTATATGTCTGTTCTTGTGCCAGTACCAGGCAGTTTTGAGAACAGTGGCTTTCTAATACAGCTTGATATATGGTATTGAGATCCCACCTCCTTTGTTCTTTTTCAGGATTGCTGCAGCTATTCGGGGTGATTTTTTATTCCAGATGAATTTTTGGAGAGTACGTTCTAGGTCTGTGAAATATTCTGTTGGTATTTTAATGGGAAGTGCATTGAATTTATAGATTGCTTTGGGTAGTATGGACATTATGATGATGTTGATTCTACCAATCCAAGAACATGGTATGTTCTTCCATCTGTTTATGTCTTCCTCTATCTCTTTTTTCAACGTCCTGTAGTTTTCTGACAAGAGGTCTTTTACCTCTTTAGTTAAGTTTATTCCTAGGTAGCTTAATGTTTTTGGTGCGATGGTAAATGGGATTGCTTTTTTAGTCTCTCTTTCTGCACATTCACTATTGGTGTATAGAAATGCCTCAGATTTCTTGGCGTTAATTTTGTATCCTGCTACATTGCCGAATTCTTTTATTAAGTCTAATAGTTTATTGATGGAGTCTTTAGGGTTTTTTAAGTATAATATCATGTCATCTGCAAATAAGGACAATTTTACTTCTTCTTTTCCAATTTGGATGCCTTTTATTTCTTCTTCTTGTCTAATTGCAATGGCTAATACTTCCAGTACTATGTTGAACAGGAGTGGTGAGAGTGGGCATCCCTGTCTTGTTCCTGTTCTTAGGGGAAATGGTGTTAGTTTTTGTCCATTGAGTATGATGTTGGCTGTGGGTTTGTCATATATGGCTTTTACTATGTTGAGGTATGATCCTTCTATTCCCACCTTGCTGAGAGTTTTTATCAAAAATGGGTGTTGAATTTTGTCAAACGCTTTTTCTGCATCAATTGATATGACTATGTGGTTTTTTTCTTTCAATTTGTTTATGTGATGTATCACGTTTATTGATTTGCGGATATTGTACCATCCTTGCATCCCTGGGATAAATCCTACTTGGTCGTGGTGTATGGTCTTTCTGATGTACTGCTGGATCCGATTTGCTAAGATTTTGTTGAGGATTTTGGCATCTATGTTCATGAGGGATATTGGCCTGTAATTCTCTTTCATTGTGTTGTCTTTCTCTGGTTTTGGTATTAGGGTGATGCTGGCCTCATAGAGTGAGCTTGGAAGTGTTCCTTCCTCTTGAATTTTTTGTAGTAGTCTGAGGAGGATAGGTTTTAGTTCTTCCTTGAATGTTTGGTAAAACTCCCCTGTGAAGCCGTCTGGTCCTGGGCTTTTGTTTGCTGGAAGCTTTTTGATGACTGCTTCAATTTCTTCCATAGTTATTGGCCTATTGAGATTTTTAGATTCTTCCTGATTGAGTTTTGGAATGTTGTATTTTTTTAGGAATATGTCCATTTCTTCCAGGTTGTCTAGTTTGTTGGAGTAGAGTTGTCCATAGTATTTTTTAACAATCATTTGTATTTCTGTGGTTTGGGAAACTGTTTATTGCCTTCACTATCTGATAAGCATAGACAGAGAACTCTCCGAACCCCCCCCCCCCCCCAACGGCTGGGTGCCTTTGAAGCCCTAGCAAAGCTCAGAGCTAGGCGCCACCTCTCTTTGTCCAGACAGTGGTAGCTGAAACTACTCCCCCATTTATTATTATTAAAATCCTTGCTGATGGGCTAGTCTGCTTGTTATTAGGGGGTCACTTGCCTAAGGGCTATGCTATGGCTGCATCCCAGATGAACACTCGACATCTTGCGCCCAATGGGTAATCTGGAAGTGCAGGTCTCGCTGGAGCGAGAAAAGGAAGTTTCCACCGAAAAGGTGTGGAAACCTCACTGAAAAAAGGTGAGGGGAATTCTACCTCATGCAATGCCCAGGATCAACTACAGAAACCCGGGTCTGTAAGTACACTGGGAACGTTTTCTTAACCAGGCTAACAAACGGGGCAGGATTTGGCTTTAAAAAAGTAGATTCGGCTTTAAAAAGGTATATTTGGCTTTTTAAAAAGTAAGACATTAGATCTTAAAAGTTTGCCAAAAAGTTAATTAGAACTTGCCCAAAATTGTTTCCCCTTGTGGAACACAACATTTCATTTCCTAGAGGCTTTAGGAGAGGTCAAGGAGGATAAATCTCCTCCCCTTGCACCCTCTGCTCCTTAAGAGGAGCAGAAAGAAAAAAAAATGGGAGGAATGGCCTTCATGGCTCCCTCCACCTCCATGTCCTAATCCTGAAATGTTTAATTCTCCGTTAATAGAATCACCTGTGCAAAAAGGCCAACTTATAAAGAAATTGGAATATTAAAAGGTACTCCTTTAAATCAGGCTGAAAAAAGAGTGCCATGGTCATCTTAATGTGGTTTCTTGTCCAAATTAAAATCTTAATTTGTATTTGGAATCTAAAATCTGTAATAAGAAATGAAATCCCGCTACCGAATCCACCTCTGGTGTGGAGAGATTCAAAGGTGGCAGGAAAAGGCAGAGCTAGAAGCTCTCCCACAATGAGATTACTCAATGTTTTATTTAAAAATTACTGGAGAACATCTTATGACAACCAAACTTAGGCTAAGATAACCTTAGGTGCTAGCCATTGCTTTAGAAAGTGAAATAGGAAAAAATTTAAAATGTCTTCTATTAAGCATGACTTTGGGAAAAATATGCCATATGAGTTATTTGCTAAAACTTCCCCCAAAAGCAGGATGTGGGGGAAGGGAAGAAGGGAACACGTGGTGATCCAGTGTGGACACTCCCTCCCAACGTATTCTAAAATTAAAGTCCTTCTTGTAATTGAAAAGCTTTACAAATTCATAAATGCATCTGGGATTTCTGTGCACATGTAAAGGGAAAAGGCCAGTTTAAAAACGAGTGCGCATAGTTTTGAGCTGAACTTGACCTTTTGCTGAGTATAGAATAAAAACCCGAGACTGTTTTGGCCTTAAAAATGGCAGAGATGAACCTGAGAAAGAAATGCAGGCTGCTTTTCCAAGGCGATTTAAAGTAGCTCTTTTGAAATTTCCCGCCCTGAGGCAAGTACCACCAGGAAGTTGATAGTCAAGTTTACATGTGAGTAGCTATGGTTTTGCTTCTTGACTTCACCAGCAGGAAAATTGTGACCATTTTGAAATTTATCAGCTATGCCAGGCTTATTGGCTGGAAACTTAAAACTTTTAAGTTCAAATCATCTAAAAGTATTGAGATTTATAATGCTGAAATGTTGATCTGAGTATGCCTATTATGAAGTCTAGAAGATAGAAGTTAATCTATTAATTGAAAATGCCTTATATTTTATTTGAAATGTATCCTTAAATGCAAAAGTATTGATTTGAAAAATGCTAAGTATTTAATTTGCTACCTAAGATTTAAAGCTCTGAAAGTTTAAAGTGCAAATTGAATCGGGAGAAATTAATTAAATATCTAATGTATAATTTGTTTTTGAAAAAATAAAAAGTGTTTTCTCTTAAATGATTAGGAATTCAAAATATGTTACTTCTTGGTCTGATTTAAAAAAGAGGATTAATTTTGTGATCTCAACTGAAATTTTTAATACAACAACCAGTTTAAACTTAATTGATATTCTTTAAGATAATTATAAAAGATATAAACAGCTTATGAGATTTCTGTTTGTCAACAATATAATGTTGGCCATCTATCTTTTAGGGATTTTGGTTTGCTCTTCCCTTGTTTATTGTGAGAATAAGGAAATCATCTTTCCTGTCAGAGAACAGTTTAGACAGCCACAATGTTGGGCTGCGTGACTTGGCAGCCGCCATGTTGGCCGCATGGCTCACCGCTCCCCCTGGGGGCCACCATCTTGGAACAACAAAGGCCCCTCCCTCTGACTTAGCCAATCACAAAAGGAGTGTCTGCTTACTGACGCAGGATAGAATTTCAGGGGTGGAGTTCTAAGGCGGAGTTTTACTGCGGAAATGTGGATGGGGCAGAAAGTGTGCTTGCCTCTCAGATTTATTTAATACTATTTTTAAGAAGATATTTTTAATGCTTAATAAATTAGCAATCATGGTCTTAATATAATTTCAGTGGTATGATAGACCAATGTTTTAAGCAGTTGGCTTTATAAGGGCCGACAATAGAGCTTGTATTTCTTAAAAGGCTTGTAGATAGAGACATTTTTAAAAGATATCTTAAATTCTCAGTAGAACCACAGTTATACATATATCATAAACAAATTAAGAGTAATTGATTCCATGGTCAAGACTAGATCCTATTATGTTGAGAACTGTTTAAAAAGTGTTGAAAATGTTTTAATTAGATATGTATTTGGAAGCTTTTCCCGAGTGCAATATTTCAAAATATAATATGCTTGGTTGCATAAGGAATTTCTGCCAAATAAAAGAAAAAATTGATTAGTAGCAAAGTCTTTATTTAAACTAGCAATGTCTTTTATTTAAAAGCTCCTCACTGCTGCATTTTAAATTAGGCTAGAAGTGAAGCAGCGTTTGCATCTCATGTATCAAAATAAAATTTTTCTAAATTTATTAATCCTTGTAAGCAATTGAATCTTAGTAAAGTAAAATTCTTCTAAAAAGTTGCTGAAGGCTTCCCATGATCCCTCTGTATATGCAAATAAGCCAAAAGGGAATGCTGTTTTAAAACATTATTTTAAATTTAATAAAAAGGAGAAATTTTAATATTTTGAAATATCTTCCACTAATATTTACAGGATAATCTAATGATTTGCTGTTAAAATACCAAATCTGAAAATAAGTACAGTCACCATAAATGTTTAATGACTTTGACTTGGAATACATGGCCTTGCGGCACTATCAATCAACATCCAAGAAGTAACCCTGTAGGTTACTTGGTGTAAAAAAGATTTTTCTTTTTTAAGTTAAAATTCTCTAAGTATAATCCAGCAGGAAGAAGACAAACCAGACAACCAACAGCCCAGAGACCACCTGGGGCATGGTAAAGTGAAGTATGGTAACAATTAATTCAGGTAAAAACTGTAAGTTTCATATGTCTTAGAAGGCACATTTTTCCTTTACCTGGGAAGGACAGCACAGCTATCCCAAACTCAGAAGGCTCCAGTTAGCATGTCAACTCAGTGCTCTGGAGACCCAGAACTGTAATTTAGATAGCATACTGTCTCTGCTTCTGTAAATTTCTTTTTTTAAAAACTAGGTTCCTCATTCCAAACCTTGAGACAGCCAGTTTAAAATTAAGTTGTCATGACCTAGAGCAAAGAATATTCTTACATGGTATTATTCTACAAGTTTCATTAATAATTTTTGATGCTTTATAACAGTATATTGTGCATTTATCCCAAACAAATTTACAAATGAATTTGAATATTTTACATGAAGGGATTTATTCCTTTCCACTGTGTGGAGGGCCTCCTGGGGAAGGCACTTAAGCATTCTGTATTGACCTATCTTGACTTTTTTTGCCAAGAGGAATCCAATTGCCTACAGCTGTTACCTGAGCTCTCTGTTCAAGCTGGGATCATGAAAAGCTGGTACCATGGATCTGTCTCTTGCCCAATGGCGTAAGCTGGGCCCTCTCTGGAGAAGAAACCTGGGTTCTCTATGATCAATGCCCAGGACCCTGCCAGCAGGCGAGGGGATCCAAAGGCAGGTGCTGGGCATGGAGGCCAGAGGGACATAGGTTACCAAGGAGATAGAACTGAACCTCACATCACCCTACTTGGCCCAGAGATGGTTGGTAGTCAACGACGGGTAAGACCCCACAGGGTGGGGCGACCTCAGACAGGCAGAGCCAGGAGCCAGTAGGAGAAAACTTGGGGTGCAACAAAGGTGGGGCATAGACCCCCCCAATGGTGCACGGGCTTGAACACTCGCCCCTTCTGAGGAAGGTCTCCTGTCCCCATGGCTGCTTCTTGCTTCCCATGCCCAGCCCAGATCAGGAACGAAATAACAGAAGAGATTTGGTCCAGCTGAAATCAGAATCCAGATAAACCGAGGCTTGGCTAACAGACCCTATGTCTAAATTTAGCCTAACAGCATGAATGCTTAGAGCCTTCACAAGGATGTAAAATGATCCTTTCAATTAATATTTACAGAGTAAATTAGATCATTGTTAGAATATTAAATTTGACAGTAAAATAGTTGTCAAGTTTTCAAATTAATTAAATTTGGCTAACTTGAAATAAGTAATTATTCATATAGTATTAACCAAAATTTTCATTTCATGGTAAAATTGCTTAACATGCAATGAACCTAAAGCAGTCATATTTTTGTGCAGAAAAAATAAAAATTTAAAGTTATCTGGACTGCATTAAAAAATTTTCCATAAGCATCCTAATAAAATCAAAAAAGGGGGATAGTGGAAGAATACCATGTAAGGAAATAGATCCTGTAACTAAATTACATTTAGAGAAAAAATTTTTTCGTTTATACTGCTAATAGTGAGACACCCAGAAAAAACACACATTATGCCAGGGTAAGCCAGGGAAAGATCATTCTAAAGAAAAGACTCCAAGTAAGGTTTTTTTTTTCCCTTTAACCTTTGGTCAAGAATATGTTTGTATACTTTCAGAGAACAGCTACAAGACCATGTGGATTCCTGTAACAACAGATCACAGAAAGCCAGCCACAAAGACAGGAGAGACAGTTCAGAGATGGAGATGGTGAAGACGCCTTGCCATGCTAGCAGTCAGCAGCTGTGCGTCGCTGCAGGGTGCCCAGGACCAGAACAGAAAGGACCGGACCTGCATTTTCCACCATCCAGAACCAACATTTCATTGCTGGCATGTACACATGAACTTTTGGACATTGAAACATGGACTCAGAACTTTTGGACATTGAAATTGGGACTTGATTATTTTTTAAAGAAAAAATAAGGGGGAGATGTGGGAAACTGTTTATTGCCTTCACTATCTGATAAGCATAGACAGAGAACGGCCCGAACCACCCCCTCCTCCAAAAGGCTGGGTGCCTTTGAAGCCCTAGCAAAGCTCAGAGCTAGGCGCCACCTCTGTTTGTCCAGACAGTGGTAGCTGAAACTACTCCCCCATTTATTATTATGTAAATCCTTGCTGATGGGCTAGTCTGCTTGTTACTAGGGGGTCACTTACCTAAGGGCTATGCTATGGGTGCATCCCAGATCAATAAAAGGTTGGAGCGGCCTGAGCACGGAGGAAGTCCTTCGGGACTTGCTGCCTGGTCCCCAATATTGCAAAATTATCTCGTGTCTTTTTCTCTCATTTGCTGTGCGGCTCCTCTTTCAGATACCGAACCCTACTCCACGCAGAACGTGGAGGGAGTCTTACACGACACTGTGGGATCTGTTGTTATTTCAACTCTATCATTTCTGATTTTGTTGATTTGTGTCCTTTCTTTTTGCTTCTTGGTGAGCCTGGCTAGAGGTTTGTCAATCTTGTTTATCCTTTCAAAGAACCAGCTCTTTGTTTCATTGATTTTCTGTATTGTTTTCGGTGTCTATGTCATTTATTTCTGCTCTAATCTTTATTATCTCCTTCCTTCTGCTCACTCTGGGCTTTTCTTGTTGCTCTCTTTCTAATTCTTTGAGCTGTAGATTTAGGTGATTTACTACCATTTTTTCTTGTTTGTTGAGATAGGCCTGTAGAGCTATAAACTTCCCTCTCAGGACTGCTTTCATTGTGTCCCAAAGGTTTTGGATTGTTGTGTTTTCATTGTCATTAGTTTCCAGGATGTTTTTAATTTCTTCTTTGATCTCATTGGTAACCCAATCAATATTTAATAACGTGCTATTCAGCTTCCAAGTGTTTGAGTATTTTGAGTTGTTTTTATTGTAGTTTATTTCTAATATTGGGGGTCTGAGAAGATGCTTTTTATGATTTCAATCTTCTTGAATTCGGGGATACTTTGCTTGTGACCCAATATATGGTCTATTTTTGAATATGTCATATGAGCACTTGAGTAGAATGTATATTCCGTGGCTTTGGGGTGAAGTGTTCTGAAGATGTCAATTAAGTCCATCTGATCTAGTGAGTCATTTAGGATTGCTGTTTCTTTGCTGAGTTTTTGTCTAGCGGATTTATCCAGTGATGTCAGTGGTGTATTAAAGTGCCCTACTATGATTGCATTGCTGTTGATCTCTCCCCTGATATCTTCCAGGAGTTTTCTTATGTATGTGGGTGCTCCTGCATTGGGTGCATATATGTTTATCAGGGTTATATCCTCTTGTTGTATTGATCCCTTTAGTATTATGAAGTGGCCTTCCTTATCTCTTGTTATGGCCTTCACTTTGAGGTCTATTTTGTCTGATATAAGTATGGCTACCCCAGCTTTTTTTTTTCATTTCCATTTGCCTGAAAGATATTTTTCCACCCCTTCACTTTCAGTCTGTGTGAGTCCCTTCTAATGAGGTGGGTCTCTTGTAGACAGCAAATGTATGGGTCATGTTTTTTTTATCCATTGAGCCACTTGATGTCTTTGATTGGACCATTTAGTCCGTTTACGTTTAAAGTTATTATTGAAAGGTACTTGTTTGTAGCCATTTCTTTTTGTGTGTGTGTGTGGCTGTTTTCTTTCTGAGGTTTTTATTTCTTCTTTTTATACCAGTCCCTTTAGCATTCCTTGCATTGCTGGCTTGGTGGTGACAAACTCCCTTAGTCTTTTTTTGTCTGTGAAGCTTCTTATTTCCCCTTCAAGTTTGAATGATAGCCTTGCTGGATAGAGTATTCTTGGATTCAGCCCTTTGCTTTGCATCACTTTGTAAATTTCTGTCCATTCTTTTCTGGCCTGATGTGTTTCTGTTGAGAAATCATTTGATAATCTGATGGGGGATCCTTTGTAGGTAACTCTCTGTTTTTCTCTTGCACCCTTTAAGATTCTGTCTTTGTCTTATACATTTGCCATCGTTATTATGACGTGTCTTAGTGTTGGTCTTTTGGGGTTTATCTTGCCTGGGACTCTCTGTACTTGTGTAACTTTTTTCTTCCCCATATCTGGGAAGTTTTCTGACATTATTTCTTCAAATAGATTTTCTAATCCTTGCTGCTCTTCGCGTCCTTCTTGCAGCCCTATTATGTGTATGTTACTTCGTTTCATGTTGTCCCGAAGCTCCCTTAGGCTCTCCTCCTGCTTTTTAATTTTTTTCTCCAGTTGCTGTTCAGATTGAGCTTGTTTCTCTGCCTTATCTTCTAATTCACTAATTCGGTCCTCTGCTTCTTCTAGTTTGCTGTTGAAACTTTCCATGGTGTTTTTGATTGTAGCTATATCACTTTTCATTTCTTCCTGATTCTTGCATAGGTTGTTGATTTTCTCATCCATCCAGTGAATGAATTGTACAACCATTATTCTGAATTCTTTTTCTGTCATGTTGCATGCTTCAACTTCATTAAAGTCCTTTCTTGGTGACTCCTCATTGTCTTTCCTCTGGGTGTTGTTTCATCTCTTCATTCTGATTATCTCCCGATGGTTCAAACATCGAGTTGCGTGGGCCTGGGCTGTGTGCAGTGGGAGCCTCCCACCACCCTAGTGTCACTGAAGAGCTCTGACACTAAGATGTGTGGTTTTTGTGGGTTGGTGGGAACCAGGCTCGCTCAGAGTCAGTGTTGTCAGTGCTCAATGTGGCCTTGTATGCACCCTTAGAATCAGGGACCCTGCCTGCATGGTGCTGAAACAGAGACCCCCCCTGAAGCGTGTTTCAAACCAGAGCCCCCTAGCGTGCGCCAGGAGTCAGAGTTCCCCAGAATCCAATATCAGAGTCTCTGTTGCTTCGCGCAACCTTGCCTTGAGAATCAGGGTTCCTGTGTGCCCTTGCACCAGGAAATGGAGTCACTCGCTCTTAGTATGAATGCACAGGAAATCAGGATCTCAGACGCAGGTGAAAAGAAACACAGTCAAGTCACTGGTGCTTGGTGCTGCCTCCTGCCCAGAGAATCAGGGTCCCTGGGCCTGTGATACGTGGGACAAATTCCCGGTGTTTCTCGTGATTGCTCCCAGCCCAGGACTCAGAAGCCGGCAGTGCGCCTGGGCTCAGTTCCTGGGGTTCGCGTGTTTGCTCCCAGCCCAGGGCACAGAAGCTGGCAGTGCGAGTAGTATCAGTTCCAAGGTGCTCGAGCACTTCCAGGCTAAAGTTCCTGGAGCGCTGAGGCCCCGGCAAGGGGTGGGTCTATCAGTTAGTTACTCTGGCGCTGCCCGGGAGCCTGGGGGAAGGGGGAATGGGCTCTGTTACTCATGGATCTGCCAGGGGGATTTCTGAACTTTTGGTGTCCGCAGGTCTGTAGCTGTGGTCACAGGCCTCTGTCCCCAGTGGCTGCAGGGTCCTGGTATGCGTCTGAGATCAGACTGGGTGGTGCTGAGGCCAGGATCCTAGTCTCAAGCAGCTCTGTTTCCCAAGATGGCGTGGTCGCCGTGCCTGTGCTGGCCGCCCAGGAGTGTCCGTGAAGCGAGCGGGACTCCGCCACTTAAGACTGCCCGGTTTAGCAGCCCCTTAGAAGACCTGCAGAATCTAACTGTCCCTAGCTCATACACACACACCACACGCGTCCACACACTCCTCTATCACTCACCAACTGATTATTTTTCATAGTTTCTATATCCTTCTTCATGTTGTTGTTCTCACAATGTTCCTTGAGCACCCTTCTAACCATTACAGTGGGGCTTTGACTTACGAGTGTCCCAACTAATGAGTTTTTCAAGATACAGGCCGTCTCTCAGTCGATTTTTTGCTTTGAGTTGTGAGCTAAAATTCGGGTTATGAGCCAGCTTCAGATACCCCAGTGCTAGTTGGTGCAGTGAACGTCACAGTGAATGCCACAACATCAGCCCAGCATCACGTGTCTCACTCGTTCACTTTTTGATTTGACATATGAGTAATTTGAGTTAAAAGTTCCATCACGGAACGAATTAAACTCGTAATTCAAGGCCCCACTGTACTTTGCATTCTCTAGCTCAGTGATCGGCAAACTGCGGCTCACAAGCCACATGTGTCTCTTTTGCCCCTTGAGTGTAGCTCTTCCACAAAATACCACATGCGGGCACGCACATACAATGCGATTGAAACTTCATGGCCCATGCGCAGAAGTCAGGTTTTCGGCCTGGGCGAGTCTATTTTGAAGAAGTACTGTTGATATTTGGCTCTGTTGACTAAGGAGTTTGCTGACCACTGCTCTAGCTGATAAATTACTTGCCTCCATTTCGCTGTTTTTATGGAGTTTCCTCCTCTTCTTTCATGTGGGGCCTGTTTCTTTGTGTTCTCATTTTGGCCAACTCTTTGTACTTGTTTCTATGTTTTAGATAGGACTGCTATGATTCCAAATCTTGGTGGGTTGACCTTCTGTTGTAGGTGTCATGTGGCTCCCAGTGGTGCAGTCTCCTTGATTTCTGAGCTGAGTGTTTTAGTAATGTCTCTTATGTAGGTTGTTTGGACCCTCCTGTTTGTGTTTTGTTTGCTGATGTACCTTTTGTTGTTGGAATCAACCCTCAGGCTGACTATGAGGGTCAACCCCTACCATGGTGTGAAAACTGCTTTGCAGATGCAGTATTGAGGTTTCTTGATAGGCTCAGTGGCACATTCATTAACCCTTCAGGCTGGGTGTCTATAGAGGTGAAATTTTATCACCTTGTATGATACACTGTGCCCTCAAAGGCAGGGTTGTTCCCAGCAGGGTACAAGGCCTTCCAGGATCCTCCTTTGGGTGTCCCTTTATTTTTTTTGTCTAGTTGGATTGAGCTCTGGTATCATCTGAGGCCCACCATTCATTGTGATAATCCTGGGCCCTTTGGGTTCCTTTTGGATGGGTTTCAGATGTAGGTTGCTATTAGATATTGTGTGTAATTGCTCTTGGGCTGCCTGTGTGTAGTTACCACTCTGTTCACTGTTTGTGTCTGCATCTGCTAGACCTATGTTCAATCACTGTAAATGGGTTGGCTTCTTTTAGCTTAGAGCAGGGGGAAATCTATGGTCAGACTGAGGCTCCCTGATGTCCACTTCCACCTGGCAGCTACTCTACCGCCCCCCCCCCCCACACACACACACACTCCTCCAGTGCCATCTGAAGAGAGTCTTTAGGATCGAACCAGGCTAGCCTTGAGATTACATAGGCATTCAACATGGGGTAAATAGTCTCTGCTTCAAATCCAAATTCCTCAGTCTTTTCCAGAGACTCCAACTCATTTCCCCTAAGGTGGCAGGTTCAGGTTGGGTACAGTCCGCAATCTTCCCTGGGTCTCAGGAGGATTGATCAAGAGTATCAGGCTGCTGAAAAAGAACAAAGTAGGTGGGATCTCAATACCAGATATCAAGTTGTATTACAAAGCCACTGTTCTCAAAACTGCCTGGTACTGGCACAAGAATAGGCATATAGATCAATGGAATAGAATAGAGACCCCAGAAATCGGCCCGAACCAATATGCTCAATTAATATTTGACAAAGGAGGCAAGAGCATACAATGGAGCCAAGATAGTCTCTTCAATAAATGGTGCTGGGGAAATTGGACAGATATATGCAAGAAAATGAAACTAGACCACCAACTTACACCATACACAAAAATAAACTCAAAATGGATAAAGGACTTAAATGTACGATGGGAAACCATAAAAATTCTAGAAGAATCCAAAGGCAACAAAATCTCAGACATATGCCGAAGCAATTTCTTCACTGATACAGCTCCTAGGGCACTTGAAACTAAAGAAAAAATGAACAAATGGGACTACATCAAAATAAAAAGCTTCTGCACAGCAAAAGAAACCATCAACAAAACAACGAGAAAACCCACTGTGTGGGAAAACATATTTGCCAATGACATATCTGATAAGGGCCTAATCTCCAAAATTTATAGGGAACTCATACAACTTAACAAAAGAAAGATAAACAATCCAATCAAAAAATGGGCAAAGGACCTAAATAGACACCTTTCAAAAGAGGACATCCAGAAAGCCAAGAGACATATGAAAACATGCTCAAAGTCACTAATCATCCGAGAGATGCAAATCAAAACAGCAATGAGGTACCATCTCACACCGGTCAGACTGGCTATCATCAACAAATCAACAAACGACAAGTGCTGGAGAGGATGTGGAGAAAAAGGAACACTTGTGCACTGCTGGTGGGAATGCAGACTGGTGCAGCCACTATGGAAGACAGTATGGAGTTTCCTTAAAAAACTGAAAATGGAACTCCCATTTGACCCTGTGATCCCACTTCTAGGAATATATCCCAAGAAACCAGAAACACCAATCAGAAAGGATATGTGCACCCCTGTGGTCATAGCAGCACAATTCACCATAGCTAAGATCTGGAAACAGCCTAAGTGCCCATCAGTAGATGAATGGATTAGAAAACTGTGGTACATCTACATGATGGAATACTATGCTGCTGTAAAAAGGAAGGAACTCTTACCATTTGCAACGTCATGGATGGAACTGGAGAGCATTATGCTAAGTGAAATAAGCCAGTCAATAAAGGAAAAATACCACATGATCTCACTCATTCATGGACAATAGAGACCATTATAAACTTTTGAACAATAATAGATACAGAGGCAGAGCTGCCTCAAACAGTTTGTCAAACTGCAGCGGGAAGGCCGGGGAGGGTTGGGGGGCAGGAGGTAGGGGGGTAAGAGATCAACTAAAGGACTTGTATGCATGCATATAAGCATAACCAATAGACATAAGACACTGGGTGATAGGGGAGGCTAGGGGACTGTCTAGGGCGGGGGGATAAAATGGATACATATGTAATACCCTTTGTAATACTTTAAGCAATAAAAAAAAATGTGTTTAAAAAAAAAAAGAGTATCAGGTTGAGAATGTTGCCAGCTCAGCCTATAGGAGAAGGCTAAGCACTTTCTCTGGTCTCAGACAATAGCTCTAAGGGCTTCACACTTGGAATGTCCCACTTGGAGTTGCTCTCCTTCCCCATCCCTTTAACTGTACCCAGCAGAGGTATCTGGGACTTCACAGAGCTGAACCATACAGCTTCCTGATTGAGGGGGTGGGGGAAAGTAGCAGGGAGGTGTTTACAGCCTGCAGGAGGGGGAGATGGGCTCTACCTCTCCTTCCAGAGGCTGCCGGGCTGAACTCACAGGGAGCTTGGATCAGCCTACCCACAGTGCAGTCACAAAGCCCAGCACTAACTCATCTGTCTCCCTGATAGAAGCTTTCTCAAGGGACACAGTCCAAAAATCCCTTCTCTGCACAGAACCAGCATCCTCACACCACGGGTCCAAGTACGAGGGGATATAAAATCAGCCCCGCACAGGCTTTGATCTATCCATGTGGCTGGTCTCAGCAAAGTGAGGGCTGAAATTCTCAGTGCCAGCCAAAAATCTGACCTTTCTTGATCCACTGTGCTGCTAATCCCATAGGATGGAATTCCAACCCCACACTGGAGACAGGAGAATCTTTTCCCCTTGCTAAACAGTTTAGTTACTAACTGTGGCTCTGGACAATGCCTCTATAGAAAGTACAGTGTCCCTCAAAGTCACTGGTGGGTGTAGCCCACAAGCTCCTCTGCTGGACCCAAACACCACAGCACCACCACCTTTCCAGCACCAACAATAGAGCACTCCTTCACTGGGAAGATACAATCTTAGTCTTCCAAATTCCCTTGGTTCCTTCTGTTCAATGTTACACAGGCTCTTCTTCCAGTCTCTGCTCTGGGTCTGGGATCCCTGCATGGGGTTGAGATGCTGCACTCTCAAGAGGAAGGGGCTTTGCAGCCCATATCACTTGACCTCTCAGCTGCACACCTGCTCTGGGGGAGGGGGGGCGGCTCCGCCTTTCAGTGACTCCTCTCCTCTTACCAGCCTTTTGTTGTTTCTTCAGTGCTCCTTAGATATAATGTGTCCAATTAGCTACACTTCTCTTGGTTTTTCATGTTGAGTGTTCAGTATTTTAGCTGTAACTCTGGTTCCTGGCTGGGAGCATGGGTACACAGCCTCCAGTTACTCTCTAGGCATCTTATCTCCTGTAACCTGTATCTTTTTTAAAAGTTATTTACTTGTTGAATTGAGTACAACAATGTTTGCTACATTTCTGTATCAGATATAATATGCACTTGGCAAAGAGAGATGAAAGATATGGTTTAGTTCTATAGTATATCATAGTCTAAAAAATAATGAAGTTAGAAATGTGAAGCAAATATTCTTAAAATTCTAGCATACTCTTGGTTTTCGTTTATTTCTCCATTCTTTTGGGAGGGCAATAGCTTTACTGTTCAAAAATTAAGAACAAACCCAAAGAGAGAAGAGCATTTTCCAAACCTCAAGCAGTAACACGGGTCAAAGATTTTATTTTATTTTATTTTATTTTATTTTATTTTATTTTATTTTATTTATTTTTTACATTTGTTCCTCTTTTTCCCCCCGTAACTCCCCTCCTCCCAGTTCCCACCCCACCCTCCGCCCTCACTCCCCACCCACTGTCGTCATCCAAAGGTGCACGATTTTTGTCCAATCTCTTCCCGCATCTCCCACACCCCTTTCTCCCCCAAGAATAGTCAGTCCATTCCCTTTCTATGTCCCTGATTCTATTATGATCACCAGATTATTTGTTCACTTGATTCTTAGATTCACTTGTTGATAGATGCATGTTTGTTGTTCATAATTTGTATCTTTACCATTTTCTTCTTCTTCCTCTTCTTAAAGGATACCTTTCAGCATTTCATATGATACTGGTTTGGTGGTGATGAACTCCTTTAGCTTTTCCTTATCCGTGAAGCTCTTTATCTGACCTTCAGTTCTGAATGATAGCTTTGCTGGATAAAGTAATCTTGGTTGTAGGTTCTTGGCATTCATCACTTTGAATATTCCTTGCCATTCCCTTCTGGCCTGCAAAGTTTCTGTTGAGAAATCAGCTGACAGTCGTATGGGTATTCCCTTGTAGGTAACTGAGTTTCTTTCTCTTGCTGCTTTTAAGATTCTCTCTTTGTCTTTTGCTCTTGGCATTTTAATGATGATGTGTCTTGGTGTGGTCCTCTTTGGATTCCTTTTGTTTGGGGTTCTCTGCGCTTCCTGGACTTGTAAGTCTATTTCTCTCAACAGGTGGGGGAAGTTTTCTGTCATTATTTCTTCAAATAGGTTTTCAATATCTTGCTCTGTCTCATCTTCTGGCACCCCTATAATTCGGATGTTGGTACGCTTGAAGCTGTCCCAGAGGATCCTTACACTATCTTCATATTTTCGGATTCTTTTTTCATTTTGCTTTTCTGGTTGGGTGTTTTTTGCTTCTTCGCATTTCGAATCTTTGACTTGATTCTTGCGCTCCTCTGGTCTGCTGGTGGGTGTCTGTATAATATTCTTAATTTCAGTCAGTGTATGCTTAATTTCTAGTTGGTTCTTTATCACAACATCGAGGGTCTCATTAGATTTCTTGAGGATCTCACTACATTTATCGGCGGCTTCTAGACAGTTTTTGAGAGACCTTAAAAGTGTGGTTCTGAACTCTATATCCTCCATGGACAATTTTGTCCTGTTTCTTTGTTTCCGCATTTTTTATGCTTCCTTGGTGCACCCCCTAGTGGTCTTTGTGTGAAGTCTTATTGTAGTTAAGCCTTGATTGTTGTCGGCAATACCGGGGGTGATTTGA